>NC_133388.1:178196784-178499814 GCF_047511655.1 Castor canadensis | reverse complement strand
AATTGTTCGGGCTTGGGGTTTCTATAAGCCAGTTAGGGATGGGGTTACTAAATGGCTTGGAATCAAGGTAGTCCCCTCATGTCCTTCCTCAAAAGGTTTGGTGACTAGGCAGTGGCTGCCCAGCTGTGGGAAATCAAGGACCTATGCTTTTGGGATGATGAGGGCAGGCACCTTAGCATTTAATCCTTTTTGTCCTTCCAGTTTAATGCTTCCAGTGGAAAGTCTTGTAGCAGTCATTATACACCCTCAAGGCTGTTGTGACCTAGGTTTGTGTGCTCCATTATGAGGATATAGAGCCATTATCTTAATCATTGGTCCATGTCAGTTGTTGGTCCCGGTTATAAGCCATCTGGGGTTTTTTGATTCTGCCTCCTTGAAGAGGAATGGAATCCCATGGCTTGGTAGTTAATATCTATGAATCTTTTTTTGTTGTTTGTAATGATTGGATTAATGTTTCTCAGCAAAATTTCCACATTTTATTAGACTCTGGATTCTTATATTTAGGATTGCTGTTACTTTTACTACTATGCACATTTGGTTCAAGCGATTTGGCTAATTCTGTACAATATAGTAACTTAGTAACTTCTTCATACTGCATTCTCTGGATTTTAAAGTCAGATCTTGCACTTGCTACCCAAGCACTTTACCACTTGAGCCACAACTGCAGCCCCACACTGTAGTCTTTTTGGTGGCACTTGGATTTGAGCTCAGGGCCTCATGGTTGCTAGGCAGGTGCTCTACTGCTTGAGCCACGCTGCCAGTTCTTCTTTGTGTTGGGTATTTTCAAGAAAGGATCTCTCCAGTTATTTGCCTGGGCTGGCTTCGAACTGCAATCTTCCTGATCTCTGCCTCCTGAGTAGCTAGGATTACATGGGTGAGCCACTGGAGCCCAGCTCCCATACTGCAGTCTGCAAGTATATTATGTGGGAACTTCTAGTAAATTTTTTTAACAATTATAAATAGTAAAAGTAATTTTCAATGGGTTGTATGGTCATCATCATCTTTAGATCTGAGACTGCTTTAAATATTCTATAAAATATTTTTTACTATTGTAAACTATATTAGGTCCAATACTATCAACTACACTTGAGAGCACTTGATTTTTCAGAGCTTTGAGAGCATTATATCTTCTGTGATACTCACTGTTTTGGAGAAGGATGCCAAAACCTGATTGTAAACTGTTTTTAGTCAAGATGGTATTTTAACTAGTGTTGAGTGTATATATAATCTTACTTTAAGGCAACAGTTCTCAAAGTTGGTTCCCAGATCAGCAGCTAGGACCTTATTGGAACTATAAATTCCCAAGCATTACTCCAGACCTTCTGAATCAGTAACCAGATAGGATCCTACAATTTTTGCTTTTTCTTTCTTTCTTTTTTTTTTTTTTTTTTTTTTTGGTGGGACTGGAGTTGGAGTTTGAACTCACATTTTCACACTTCCCTTGCTTGAATCTAACATCCACTCCGTCATTTTGCTCTCGTTATTTTGGAGATGGAGTTTGGTGAACTAAATTTGCCCAAGCTGGCCTGGAATTGCAGTCTTCCTGATCTCAACCTCCCAAGTAGTTAGGATTACAAGCATGAGCTGTCAGCACCCAGCTTGTAATTTGTACTTTAACAAGCCTTCCTGGTGGTTCTGATATGAGCTGACGCTTGAGAACCACTGATACAAGGAGTTGGAAGGACTGAAAGAGACTTACCTTTAGATACATTTATTATTTCAATAATCATTGGTTTAGAATCTTTTAAACTCAGAAAAGTTAGGAAAATTAAGTTGGAATAATCCAGGGATTCTGAATTACTCCTGTAATTTACCATTTCACAGAGGTGAGATGTTGAATTATGTTGCTTTTACAGCCACATGTAGAACTGACTTAAAAAGACTCATTAAAAGATCATCTACATTTGATGATAGGGTAAAAAGCCAGTCACCAAACATGGTATTTGCATATTTGCTTTACCAGCAATTTCTTGTTGCTGCCTAGGATCAAAGAAGATGATCTGTTACAGTGCAAAGACAGAACAGTGGGCATCCTAATTGTAGTCTGTGAAGGAAGCAAGCTTTACTTGGATGTTTATTTTGAAGGTACTTCCTGAATTTTTTCTCCAGTGATACAGACCATGCCTCATCACTTTTAGTGTTACAAGTAAGGAAATGGAAATTACAAAGAAAAATTGTTTCAAAGGGTAGGTTAGGAAATTAGGAAATGTAGAATATATTTAAAATTTTTCTTCTAGCTACAAGTGGAGACTGTGACCATAGTCACTTAGTAAATGCTTGGCTAGTAACTACCCTTGCTTCTCAGTCTCCTTCTAGAATCTTGATCATTCTTTAGAGAAATGGTATTTGCTATTTTTTAACTAGTGTTTATCTATATTCTGATTTATTCAAAAAGGGATTTGCAATAGACAAAAGTTTTTTAAAGTAACTGGTATATTTATTGTGAAGTGTAAACAAATATAGTTGGGTGAGTACACACCATTAAGTTACTGCCCACTTCTTAGAGAAAAACTGTAGGTTTGCTTCTGATGTTTCTTGTTGCCATAACAAACAGGGGAGGGAACACTATTGTTTATAAGATTCAGAAAACATACAGAAGAAATACTACTTTCTTGGCAGTTGAGTGTGAAAAATATGTCTGTGGATGGCACTAGTTTTTTTAAAAAGAACTTTGGGAAAGGTAAAGTCTTAAGCATGTTCTTAGACATTTCTGTTATCTTTCTGGTTTCCAAAATAATTTTCAATGTTCAAATATAGTGATAAGATTTGATCTTTAATACATGTAAATGTCTTAACACAAAAGTAATGTACTACTTCATCACATTTTCTTATTAGTCTTAAAGTTGCAGGCCCTTCAATTTTGATAAAATGAACTTAGCATTGGTTGAGATTCAACACTTTGAACTGTAGGGAGATGTGAGATGAAACATTTTGATGATAAAGGCATTTCTATTTAATCTAGTTAAGTGTTTGCTGACTTGCTAGCCTACCTCTAACAATTAATTTTAAAAAATACATATTGGTTATTTATAGGTTTCTCTTCCTTTTTTTTTTGTTTATTGTTCCCCAATAAATTTTAGCACGATGTCTCTCAAAATGTTTTGTGTTTGAATATTTTGTGTGTGTGTGTGTGTGTGTGTGTGTGTGTGTGTGTGTGTTCAGACAGGGTCTTGCTACATGGCCTAGACTGGCCTTAGCTTCCAGAATGCTGGGATTATATTCATGTGCCATCACACTTGATTTTATGTTTGAATCTTACATGTTATATTTGCCTATGTAGGAACTGTGGCTTTTTGATATTTGAGAGTTTGGGTTTTTTTTTTTTTTATTTTGTCTGCTTCTTTGTTACTCTTCTCTCTTTTTAGTTATAAAATAAATGTAGACTTTGCCAAAGGAACTTTCTGTGGATGGGTAGCCAACAGTGGCTAGCATCTCTCTTTCTCCTTTGTTTCTTCCTTTCCCTGTGTTGATTTTGCTTGTTGTCTCAATCTCCCCAAACTCTTAAGAATCACCTTAACCTCTAGGGCTTATCTTCCTTTGTACCTAGGAGTGGCAATGGAAATGAAACTATCTTAGTGTATGAGTAAAGTGGCCATTCAATTACAGTGATTGTTAAAGATTGCTGGGTTTTTTGGGTTTTTTTTATTTAAAAAAATTTTTTTTTGAGACAGGTCTTGCCATAAAACCCAGGTTAACCTTGAAATTGAGATCCTCCTGCCTCGACCTCCTAAGTGCTGGAATTACAGGTGTACACTGCCATGCCTGGCCTTACACAGAGCTTTTTGAGTGTTTTATTAAAATCATATAATAGAGCCAGGCATGGTGGCTTATGCCTATAGTCCTAGCAACTCAGAAGGCTAGAGCAGGAGACTTACTTGAGGCCAGGAGTTCAAGGCTATGCTGGGCAACACAGACTTCATCTCAAAAAATTAAAATTAAAAACCATACACTAGAAATTGTTAATTGCCATATTGATTATGACAAAGTAATATATGCCACAATGCTTCACTGACAGTGGTTTTAGTACTATTCCTTTAAATTAAGTTTTCATAGAGCTAGAGGGACATTAGAGCTCATTTAGTCTAAACTCCAGCAGGAAGTTTTCTTATAGTTCACCTTCTGGTTGAAAGCTTCTAGCTCTGCAAAGCTCAGTGTATTTTAAAGCATCCCTGTCATGATTTATAAATACTAGAAAGTTCTTTATTATATTGATCTCAGTTTACTTTGCCGTAATATCCATAAACTTACTTTAATTGAATGTTATTTTCCCTTACATTTTCTCATTAGACCACTCATCCTCCTTCTTGCCTCCAGCTTCCTCTTATTATTTTTTAAACTCACAGATAACTATGGGGCCAGGGATTAAAGTTCTCAAACTTCAATTTTACTTGGAATTTTACTGAAAAGCCATTGTAATCTGTAGATAATAAAGTGTGTGTGGAGGGGTGGATATGTATAATAAATATTTTTGGTGGTCCTGGGGCTTGAACTTAGGGCTAGAAAGTAGAGCCTTTAAAATTAGATGGTATGCCAAGTGCTGGGGAGGACTGGAACAACTGGTGCCCTCATGTGTTACTATTGAGACTGCAGGGTAATACATCTTTTCTGAACCTAATTGGCAGAGTCTTAGAAAGTTCAGTATATGTTTACCGTATAGCTCAGCAGTCCCACTCTTTTAGTATTTACACTACAAGTGAAATTTACATTTACACAAAAACCTCTACACAGATATTTGTGCAGCTTTATTTGGAATGGTGAAAAGCTTGAAACTACCTAAATGTCCTTCAGCTGGTCAGAGAATAAACAAACTGTGGTGCAGTCTATGCTGAGTAATGCTACTCAGCAGTAAAAAGGAACAGATTATTGGTACTTGTAACAACTTGGCTGAAGTTTGAAGATGCTAGTCTCAGAAGATTATATTCTATACCCTGATGGTAGTGTTGGTTACGTGTTAAATGTACGTGTTAAAACTTACAGGTCTATATACCAAAGGGGGCAAAAGTTACCTTTATTGTATGATAATGAGGATAGGAAAATAGATGGTATGGATGGCTTGAATATGAAGTGTCTTCCACAGGCACATATGTTAAAGCCTTGGTCTCTAATGGGTGGTGTGAGTTTTGGAGGCTTTGGAAACTTTAGGAAGTGGGACCTAGGTTGGGTGACTAGCTCATTGGGGGTGGGCCCTTGGTGCTGTGTTTTTCTCTGACTCCTTCCTGTATTCCCGTTTTCTGCTTCCTGGCCACCATGATGTTCTGCTTGCCACACCCTCTCTGCCATGATGGATGAAACCATGAGCAAAATACATCTTTCCTTCTTTAAGTTAGGTCAGGTATTTTATCACAGCAACACAAAACCTGACTAATGCAGTATGTTAAAACGGTTATTGGCCGGGAATGTAGCTCAATCTGAGTTTAATCCTCAGCAGCAGGAAAAACAAAAGGAAAACAACCCTTTCCTCTCTCCCCCAGAGTTAATTGTTTTTAAGATGGCTCTAAAGTTCTATACCTTTTATTTTATACGTTTATCTAACAGAAAAAAAAATTGTTAAAATATATTGAGAAACCTGTTTACTTCCAGGACCTTATGTTTTGTAGTTATTATAAGCCGTAATAATTATTAAAGCCATAGTTACATCTTTCTTAATTGGTACAAAGATGGATGCAGATAGAAATGATGGTCAAGTTACAGCTTTAAAGATTCTTTCATAGCCTTTCTTCATTTTATTTTTCCTTTAATCATTCTGTAAGGTATATGAAATTTAACTTTTAACTAGACTAGAAATTTATTGAGCTAGAGAGATGTCACTAACTTTACCTTGTGGCTATTCTAATGGCAGGATCGTACATGTAAAGGTGAACAACAAGAACATGACTGATGGTGTTTGTGTCTTTCATCTTGTTTTCCTGCTCTCTCTAGTCCTTGTCTTTTTTTCCTGTCTTCCTTATTTCTTTAACTAACCTCAGAGGGGAAATATGTGCATGTATAAACATGCAAGTTACTTTTATGTAATAAAATTAGAAAATCAGAGTTTTCTTATTTCCATAGGACTTCTGTGCATTGCATTCATCCAATGGGAAATCCTAGTCGTATACTGGGGAGTGTAGGCAAATAGTACCATATTTTGAGGAAATCTGACTTAGTTTCAGATATCTTCATTTTTGTCAAATTGTGCAGCTTGTTGAATACATTCAGATTTTTGAGTAGAGTACCAGTTACTTGGCTAAAAAGTATTCTTAGGAATTGTATAAGAAGATGTGATGCTTACAAGTAATTGGTGTCCAGTGATATTTAAGAAAAATCTCAGTGAACTCTTGACTTGTTGTTATTAAAAGTTGGCTTTTTTCCCCTCTAGGAGAAATCTCAATTATTTTTCCAATGCTTATGCAGCTGCTGTTAGTGCTGTTGATCCAGATGCAGGAAATGGAGAACTTTGCATTAAGGTTCCATCAGAGCTATGGAAACATGTTGACGGTAAAGAACCAAGAATGTATTGACTAAACATTAAAATTATGTTACATTCAGGGGCCAGAAATTTTTACACAAAAATTAATGATGTCTAAATTGTAAATCAGCTGCAATATACAGAAGGGGTTGGAAACTCTTTCACTGCTTTTTGTTTGTTTGTTTTGTGATGATGGTGATTGAACCCATGGCTGTGTGTATGCTTTGCAAGCTCCCTACTACTGAGCTACATCCTCAGCTGTTTTACTGTTGTTTTTTTAAATGAAAGATATTTTTAAAAATCATATGGATAGAACAAGGTGTGAAGATTTGAGAGCCTATGCAATACCAAATCAGTTTGGAATGATAGCATTTGCAGCAGGAATGATTGTGAAAAATCACCTGGCTCAGTTCCTTCATTTTATAGACAAATAATCTGAAGTCCAGTGAGACTAAGTTCACTTAGTTAATTAGTGGTAGAGTCAAGCTAGAATATAGGTTTTTTTGGTACTCATTCTACATACTTTAAGTAAATGCTTCCTAAATCCCTAAATCTTCATATATTCTCTCTCTCTCTCTCTCTCTCTCTCTCTTTCTCTCTCTCTCTCTCTTTCTCTGTGGTACTGTGGGGTTGAGCTCAGAGCCTTATGCTTGCTAGGCAGATGCTCTGCCATTTGAGCCAAGCCCCCAGCCCTTTTTGCTTTAGTTATAGCCTGGCCTGTACTGTGATCCTCCAATTTATGCTTCCATGTGACAGGACCAGCTTTATTTGTTGAAATGAGGTCTCACTAATTTTGATTTGTGTGTGTGTGTGTGTGTGTGCGCGTGTGTGAGACTCGGGTTTGAACTCAGATCTTCACATTTGCAAAGCAGATATTCTACCACTTGAGCTGTGGCTCCAGTCCATTTTGCTTTGGTTATTTTGGAGATGGGCTGTCACAAACTATTTGTCCCAGCTGGCCTCAAACCTCAACCTCTTCCAATCTCAACCTCTCCTTCACAGGTGTGAGCTACTGGTGCCTGTGATGGTCTTACTAAGTTTTTAGTCTCTGTCTCCCTAGTAGCTGTGATTAAAGACATGAACAAGCAAGTCCAGTCCTCTCTTTTTTTAAAGGTGCTAGGGATTGAACCCAGGGTCCCACCCATAGTAGGCAAATGCACCGTTAAACCACATCTCCAACACTTTCATTTTTCTTCTGTAAAGCTTCAGCTATTTATAAATACTATGTGAAAACTTCTTCCTACCTTTATTTAACCTTATAAAAATTAACCATTTAAGAAAGTAAAAGGTTTTGTTTTTTGTATATATTGAGAACAGTAGGACATAGAGAAGGGGTTACCCAATTTAGGGCACAGATGTAGAAGTTCATCATTGCATGCTCAGGCAGTTATAATATTTGGGTAGGAATTAGAATGAGTGTTCTAAATTCTTATGAAAGCAGCACCTGTTTATTACATAGAAATCAAATACAATATGAAACATAATAAATAATGCTAATTCTCAAGTAGTCTTCTACCTTCCTTCCTTCTACTTTTGTAAAATTAATAATTTGGGGGGAAATGTAAAAGGAGTTTAAAAAAAATGTTTGGGATTGAATTTGGAAGGCCCTAAATGTCCATTGAGGGAGTTTTGAGTTGGGGGTTGGAGATTGAACTCAGAGCCTTGCACTTGCACATGCTAGGCAAGTACTGTATGACTGAGCTATGTCCCTAGCTCATACTTTTCCTTTAGGCATTGTGCAGTGTCAGAAATGTTGAAAGGATAGGATATATGACGAGAGCAATAGTTCCTGAAAAAACAGCAAGCATTGATTAGATTGATTGGAAGTAGGAGCACCAGTGGAGACAGGCTATTAAATTAGGATAGGTGGAAAAATGAGGAACACCTAAACTAAGGTAAGTCATAGTGTTTTTAATATGAAGCTCAGATTTCGATTCTCATTTTATATTCAGTATTGTTGTACTTATATGAACCACTGTTATTTATATATCAATGGATGCATATATTTATTTCTTACAGAGTTAAAGGTCCTGAAGATACATATTAATTTTTCTTTGGATCAACCAAAAGGAGGTCTTCATTTTGTAGTTCCCAGTGTAGAGGGGAGTATGGCAGAGAGAGGTGCTCATGTCTTCTCTTGTGGGTATCAAAATTCTACAAGGTAGACTATAAACTTTTATATTTTAATTAATTTAATTTTCTGTGTGTGTTTTATACATTAGTACATTCATTTAGTGTAAAATGAGGAGTCTGAACTGGATTTTCCCAAACCTACACCTCTTCAGAATCATATTCTATTAGTTATTCCTCCTCAGTCTTAGGTCTTGCCTCTTCCTCTTTTCCTTTGAAGTGTGATGTTCTGAAATAATTATCTTACTTGCTGTCTTCTTTAACTTTTATTGAAGTAAAACATACATACAGAAAACTGCACAAATTTTAAGTATAAAGGTCAATAGCTTTTTACACATGAATAAACCCACATTCACACTCAGATCAAGACAAGAACATTGCCAGCATCACAGAGACCTTCTTCCCACCTGCTTTCATTCACTGGTTCTACCAAGTCGTCTCCTGTCCAGTTATTCTGTTTCCTGAAATGCCATAGATTAATTACACATATTTTTGAACTTTATATAAACAGGATCATATGTGTTATGCTCTTTCTATTTAGCTTTTTTGGTTCATTGTCAATATTGAGATTTATCTTCATCTTGTGTGGAATTGCAGTTCATTCCCATAGCTCTATAGTTCACTGTGAGGTATTTTATAAGATGTATACTTTACTTAGATTATTAACTTCTGTAAGTCAAGTCAAGGGTAATATCTTAGACTTGATTGTGTTTCTGTAACAAGTACTGACCATGGCACATGGTCAGGCTTGACCTGAATTGATAGAAAGTCAAAAATAAATTTCCTGGATCTGGGTGCTGGTGACTCACACCTGTAATCCTAGCTACTCATGAGGCAGAGATCAGGAGGATTGTAGTTTGAAGCTAGCCCAGGCAAATAGTTCACGAGACCCTCATCTCGAAAAAACCTGTCTCATACACACACACACACACACACACACGGGGAGGGGGCGGGGGGGTGGGGCTGGTGGAGTGGCTCAAGTTGTAGGTCCTGAGTTCAAACCCTAAGACTGCAATAAATAAATCAACTACTAAATTTCCTGTCTGGTTTTATCAGCACTCAGTTTGAATTTTTGTTGTGGTGGTGCTGGCGACTAAACCTGGGTCCTTGTGCATGCTCAGCTTGCTGAGCTATACTTCAGCCTTTGGTTTTTGAGGCAGGGTGTCTCTGTGGCTCAGGCTGGCCCTGAACTCACTATGTAGCCCAGGCTGCCCTTGAACTCATGATTCTCCTGCCTCTGCCTCCTGAATCTCAGTTTGAATTTATACACTGTATCACATACTCTAGAAAAACAGTTTCTTAACTTATGGATTGTGAGTATTAATTGTTGTATAAAAGTTCATTATAAGCCTTTTTCACTTCATTATAATCTTTTTTGTTTCCAAAATGACTTGTACATAAAAGCAGGCTAATATGAATATACATGTTAAAATTATTTTAACTAAGAGTTACTTAAATTTTTATGGTTTAACTGGAAGTACTACATGATATTTCTGGAAACATAATATTTGGAATCAGATTCTTTCAGGGTACACAAAGAAAACTTCATTAGCCACATACTTAGTTTCTTTTTGTGTATTTTCTAAAAATGTTAAATTAGATATGGGGAAAACAATGTATGGTTTACTTTCATTGTATTTTCTATACTGTCAATCTTTTTCTAGATTTTGGTTCCCATGTGTTGATTCATACTCTGAATTGTGTACATGGAAATTAGAATTTACAGTAGATGCTGCAATGGTGGCTGTTTCCAATGGAGATTTGGTAGAAACAGTATATACCCATGATATGAGGAAGAAGACCTTCCATTACATGCTAACCATTCCCACAGCAGCATCAAATATCTCCTTAGCCATTGGACCTTTTGAAATACTTGTAGATCCATATATGCATGAGGTAAGTAATTTCTCCCCTCATACTCACCTTTCCCTTTTCACTTCTAGGGTACTAATGAAATAATGACTCATCTCTCAGCTGTCAAGAATATCACTAGAGAGAAGATGGTTTACATCATATTTAATTATGTGAAATCTCGAATGGATTTGTTTCAGAAGGAAAGAAGTATCCATGAGTTTGCTGACCAGAATTCTAACCATGCCTCAGTCTTTTCTCTTTTTGTTAGAATGTATTGAAGTGAGAATAAATCTTGCTCTTTAATTTTGAATTTGCAGTTTGTCCAGTTCCCGGAGATAGGAGTACAACATTTATAATCAAATATTAAACAAAAAGATGACATTAAAAATGAATAGAATTAACTACAGAAATCAGTATATACTCTATAGTCAGGCCATACTTGAATTTCTTTTAGAATGTGAAGCACCATGTGGAAAAAAACCTGAAATTTTAATATATTCAGAATAGTTTACTTATATTTTTTCTGATCATAACATATTTCTTTCTGTGTTTGACTCTGGAGAATGTTTGCTCTTCTCATCCTCACCTATCAAACTTTGTCCAACTCAAAGTGATTGCCTCAGATTCAGTCCTCTGCATGATACTTTACTAGGTATTCTTGTCAGTGGTCATTGCTGAAGTCATTCATTTGACATAAAATCATCATAGGAGGAGTATGTGATATTTGTGTGATCAAGGTCACATACAATCTAATAAAAAAACCAGAATTACTATTTCTGTTGTGAGCATTTTTATCTCCTAACTACCAGTAAGCTTCCTTGTAGTTTTCAGTATGTACTTGAAATACTAGAGGAAGACTACAATATTTGTTCTTTGTCTACATATACTATGATTAGTATTAATTAATTAGAGGATGTTGCTCAGTGGTAGAGAACTTGCCTGGGTTTTTAAAAAAAACCCAAAACAAAAAAATCCACCAAAAATTTACCAAGATATTACTATAAAATGTGTGACATTGTCTAGTTTAGGTGTTTATGAACAAGAGGTAGATTTACAATAATCCTTAGAAACTTATTTCTTGTTACGTATGTATAACGGAAAAAAGTGCTAATTTAATTGGAAACTAAGTTCTATTTTCAGTAGGTTTAAGCATTTCACAGATCAATAATTTATGAATTTAATTTTTCAGTACAATAAATACTTTATAAACATGATCTATAAAAGTCACTAATTTTGCAGTGGTACTTTCAGCATAATGAAATTTGAAGAAAACAAAATGAATTTACATAAACATTTATAATTGAAATATTTATGAAATTTAAATATTAAAGTTAACTCTTTCATGTAGATGATCTCTGTTCTTTACTTTTAGGTTACTCATTTTTGTTTACCCCAACTTCTTCCATTGCTTAAACATACAACATCATACCTTCATGAAGTCTTTGAATTTTATGAAGAAATTCTTACATGTCGCTATCCGTACTCCTGTTTTAAGACTGTATTCATTGATGAGGCATATGTTGAAGTGGCTGCTTATGCTTCTATGAGCATTTTTAGGTTGGTGTGTCTTCAAATTTGAAATGCCTAAATTAGAATAATTATCTGATGAAAACTTGTTGATTTTCTGGTCAGGTTTAAGGTGCGTTTTGACCTTTTCCTTTTAGTTTAGATGTGGCTGATTGTATAGAAAATCTAGTGCTTTCAAAATTTTACGTATTTATTTTTTAATTTTATCATTTTTACATTTACTCACATGTGTATACGTTGTTTGGGCTACCTTCCCACCCCACCCCCCATTTTAAAATTTTTAAATTGTAGAAGAAGTGGAAGAAAAATTTAAAGTTAATTCAAACTCATCTTCCTCAAGGATTAACAGATACTAGTATTTAGAACATTAATTTTAGTCTGTATATAAATTTAACAAATCGTTAAAAAATCATATCATGGATAACTAGTGTGGTTTTTTTTTCTGCTAGCATTATTTTAAAAATTTACTGATACCAGCAATAATTTATTGAAAAGAAAAGAAAAAGTCTTCTCTTCCCTTCCTTTCCCTTCCCTTTTTTTTTTTTTTTTTTTTTTTGCCTCTTTCTTTCTTGCCTCACTTCTTCCTTCATTGGAAAGTTCCACATTTACAAGTTTTTTGTTTGTTTGTTTCAAAGTCATTTGTTTTACCTTTCTTGCTTCTAAATTTTCTGATATATAAGATGTAGACAGAAATACTGCTTCTGCATTCTTCAGAGTGTACTTGGAAAAATACAATGGGATAATATATTTGAAAGTAAATAATGCAACACAAAAAGTTAATAGTTATTATTAGGACTTTTTTTGTGTGTGTGTGGTACTGGGGTTTGAACTCAGGGCTTTGCTCTTATTTGGCAGCTGTTCTACCATTTGAGCCTCCAGTCTAGGAAAAGATTTTTTATTTGTTCTTTTTGGGTTTTTTGAGATAGGGTCTTCCTATGTAGCTCAGACTGACCTCTAAACTTTAAGCCTCTAAGTGCTGAGATTGCAGACATGCATCACTATACCCAGCCCAGGAAAAGATTTTTGAAATAAGATGACCCTAACATTAGGATCAGTTTCTGACTTATATACCATTTTCTCCCCACCCTCCAAAAAAGTCCCTTATATATTTTTTATGAAAATCAATGAGAAATATTGTGATCCTTTTTATAAACAAATTACTATGATAAAGTTTCAACTAAATTTTGAGAAGATTAGGAAGCCCTCTGGGAGAATAGTCTGGTTTTTTGTCTTTTAGAACCAACTTAAATTCCATTATTTTAAAAGTGTGATTCTTATATTTTGACTGAGTGTTTATTTGTTGATTGTAACTAATTTTCTTTTTTACATTTCAGCACAAATCTTCTACATAGTGCCATGATTATAGACGAGACACCACTGACAAGGCGGTGTTTAGCCCAGTCCTTGGCCCAGCAATTTTTTGGATGTTTCATATCCAGAATGTCTTGGTGAGTAATTTCAGAGTTTACAATTACTGTGGAAAACAATTAGGAAAGATTATTTTGTTTTCTTTTCCTGCATTGTAAGCTTGAGTTTTGTTCATAATTTCCGATACCTAATTTAAAAGGTAATATTTGGAGCCAGGTATAGTGGTGCATGTCTGCAATTCCAGCAGTGAGGCAGGAAGATCACAAGTTTGAGGCCAGCTTAGACGACCTAACGAGATAATCTTAAGTAAAAAAATATGTGAAAGATACTGTTCTATATGTATCTAAAAAAATGTAGTGAAGATAAGTTTCATCTTAATTTTTTTTAGCTCAAAAATCAGTATAATTCTGTAATTTACCATAAAAATAGGGTAAGAATTTTGAGAAAGCAGTATCATAAAGAGCCAGATGAGTAATATAGATATGCAAATTTGAATGTACAGGAAACTATAGCTAATTTGTTTATCTTTTTGTTTTTGCTGGGATTTGAACTCTCCAGTTTGCTAAATAAGTGCTCTACCACTTGAGCCATGCCCTCAGCCCTATTTTTTGAATAGGGTCTTGCTTGTAGCCTGGACTGCAGTCTACACTCCCATGCAGCTAGGATGACAGGCTGTGCCACAGTACCTGGCTTTAGAAAATTGACTTTAGAATTCTAATGTCAATGTTGAAAGTAGTTGGAAATGTTCCAGGTAATGTTTAAAACAAAATAATTCAACTCTATAGCATTATTAATGTGACAGTGATTTCCTTTTTATACCCATTACTTTAGCGAAAGGAGGTTTAGCTTTGTTGTAGAGCTCTTGCCTAGCATGCCCCAGACCCTGAGTTCAGGATCTGCACTGAAAAAATTTCTTTTAACTTGAGATGAATTTGAATACACAAAACTTCCCTAAGACTGTAATTTCTAGTTGTAAACATCTTATACATAATATGTAAATCTATAAAACTTCTTTTTCTTGCTTCCTGGAGGGAAGAGATCAGAGGGTCAGGCCTTTTGATTTGTAATTTTCCTAAAGATTAGGCATAGTTTCATTACATGGTGCCTGGAACATGGTAGGCAAAATGTTTGGGTGGATGAATATGTTAATGCATAGGTGAGTGAATGGTACCAATTGCCTTCTCTCTGAAGAAACCAAATAATAAACGTAAGTAAATAAACTTTAGGATTTATAATATCATTGAAAATTATGTGTGGGATTGGTAACAACAGAACATATACTTTTGAATTGAGCTGTGCAAGTGAGCAAGTACTATGAGCAGGTACTACAGAGGCAGATAATCTGAACAGAGTTGAGCAGAAGAGAAGTAGCACTATCAGATTAGAACATGTTAAATTGTTTTTGAAATAAGATTCTTGAGCACATTTTCCCCTTCTGCTGACCCAAAGCGTTGAGCATTCTTGGCAAGTACTCTACCACTGAGCTATACTAGTCCATCCCTAAAGAAGTCTTATAATTAAAGGCACAGCCAGGCATAAGGAATGAGCAACTCAGCCAGAGGATGTTGGGAAACATAATTTGCTAATAACTTTTTTTTTTTAAAGCCTGGGTATTACATTCTACACTTACCCCATTATTCTCTTTGATCTCGTCGAAAGAGTTTGTGTGATTAAACGAAATTTATTTTGACTTATTGCTTAGGTCTGACGAATGGGTGCTGAAGGGAATTTCAGGCTATATTTATGGACTTTGGATGAAAAAAACTTTTGGTGTTAATGAGTACCGCCATTGGATTAAAGAGGTAATAAGAACAAGTTTCATTATGTTCTTCTAAGTCAGTAAGCTATGTTAGTATTTTCCTGATTTCCAAGTCTCCTGTCCTTTACTTTTAATGCTTGTAAAATACTTTTAAAATGCCATTTGAAAAATAGCTGATTTTCCTAACAGGATGAGAATCACTTACTGAGAAAGACTAACAGTCTGTTTTTTTCTAGTTTTCAATGTCAGTTTTGGTCCTAAAGCTTTTGTTTTCCCTAGAAAGAAAATATTTAAACTCTTTAAACACCAAGTCAGTTATTAGATATTTCCCAGCTTATTTATAATAGTGCTTTCTAAGTTTGTGTTCTTCTATGACTGGTTAATCTTTCAAGTCTCATCTGTGTGAGGAACATAACAGCAGTATCTATCCCTTGGGCAGAGATTGTGAAACACTGCATATGTCATGTACATGGTACTTTGCACATAGTAACTGCTTATTATATGCTGGGTAATTTTTTTTATTTTTAAGTGGGGCTGGGGTTTGAATTCAGAACTTCATGCTTGGAAAGCAGCCACTGTACCTGTCAAGCCACACCTCCAGTCCATTTTGCTCTGGTTATTTTAGAGATGGGGTCTCACAAACTATTTTCCTGGGCTGGTCTTGAACCACAGTCCTCCCAGTCTCAGCCTTCTGAATAGATAGGAGCACAAGCATGATTCACCTGTGCCCAGTTATGGCTAGTCTTTTAATGTATTTATGTTCTCTATCATTGTCACATCATTTTCCTATTATTTAAAAATTTGACCAAAATTAAAAATTATCTGTATTTCATATATCCCATTCTGATCATATACATACATACTTTAATCACATTGTGCTTAGATTCTTACTTCTCAGGTAGAAAAATCCCAGCCTTTATATCATTACTAAATAGATTCTTTTATCTTCCTACATTCTTATTTTATACATTTTTATAATCCAGTCGTATACTTAGGCCAAAAAGTTAGTTATTAAAGACATCATGCATATAGAGCTAGTAAAGGATTCATGCATCTAGAACTGTTAGGTCCTATTCTTTAATTCAAAAGAAGGAAGTAACTTGCCACTTATAACGTGTAAGGTATTGTTATAAGTTTAATGCCTTCACTATGCTGTCATGAGTTTCCAGTGCAGTTGTGGCATTATCTTTTTTTTTTTTTCACTTTCTCTTTAATGTATGTCATAGAAAAGACTGGAGAAGTTTTAAAATGATGGGTTTCTGACATAATTTATCCCTATTTCTTTTTACTTGCCAAAGTCTCTGGAAGCAAAATACTGAGAAGGAAGACAGGTCAGAGAGAGTGAAAAGAACCACAAGGAAAAATTGACAGGCTTCTGGCCAGCCCTGACATCAAAAAGTAGAGAAAGCTTTTTGACTCTGAGTGTTAGCCAGCTGTGTAGATTGCTTTATTTATAAGAGTATAAACTATTCTCCAAATACATTTCACATGTCTTACATTGCGATTCCAGGAAAGACAATTTACAGGTTAGTCCTAAAATTTGTTATATGGAAGAGTTTTCACACTGACTTCTATTTTTGTATCTTTTTTTAGGAACTAGATAAAATTGTGGCATATGAACTGAAAACTGGGGGAGTTTTACTGCATCCCATTTTTGGTGGAGGAAAAGAAAAGGATAAGTATGTTAATTGTTTAGAGATCATTTTTTCTATTTTTTTCTTTTTGGCAGTACTGGGGTTTGAGCTGAACCCAGCCCTCTATCACTTGAGCTTCCAGCCTATAAAGCTTGCTTTATGAGATCGCTCTTAAAGGATTACTTCTTTATTTCTAGAGGCAAACACAAAGCCAAATAAGTAGTATCCAAAAATATTGATTGCAAAAACATTGGTAGTGATCTCATTAATCCTTTCATTGGTTTATTTTGTTGGCAGTACTGAGGTTTGAATTCGGAGCTTTGCAATTATCAGGCAGGTGCTCTGTCGTTTGAGCCACACCTTCTTTTTGTTCATGTCTTGCTTTTTGCCCAGGCTGACTTGGACTGTAATCCTTCTATTGTAAGCTTTACATATGGTGAAAGCCACCATATGCTCCCTCCACCTCACCCCCACCCACGCTGTTGGTTGAGATGGGGTCTTGTGATGGGGCCTGCCCAAGCTGGCCTCAAATCATGAACCTCCTGATCTCAAGACTACCAAGTAGCTAGGATTAGCCACTGGCAACCAGCTTGGATTGTCATTTTTTGTTGTTTTGTTTTTAACATTTTTATTAGTATATAATATTGTACAGGGGATTTCGCTGTGACATTTTTATATATGTGGACCATATACCCTGGTTTGGTACATCCCCTCCATTATTCTCCCTCTTCCCCCTTGCCCTGGTTTACTGTTTTCAATTGCACAAAGTGACTGTAAGGATTTAAGTGTAAAAAGATTTTTAAATATATAAGAGTTTTCTGTTTTCCATGTTAATTTCTTTGTGCCATTATATCATACTGTTCTTCCCATCCCCCTCTGCTGGGGTTTGAACTCAGGGCCTCAGTTTGCTAGGCAGGCCCTCTACCACTTGAGTTAGCCTTTATCATACTGTTTTCATTGAATTGCTTATTGTGATGGTTAATCTTCATTATCAACCTAATTTGATGGAGAAGCACCTAGGAAAATTACTAAAGTACATCTCTAGGTGTGTCTGAAGGAGTTTCTAGAGTGAGTTACTAGTGGGGGGAGGGAAAGACCCACCCTGAATGAAGGTGTTGTGGGTGGAACCATCCCATTGGCTGGAGGCAGGATGGAGTGAAAGGGGGAAAAGGGGAAAGCCCTGTCTCCCTCTCTCCTTTTTTCCCTCTCTTCCCTTCTCTCTTGTGCTTCCTGGCTGCTATGAAGTGAGGTGCTCAGCTCCATCATGCCATCACTACCATGATGAATTGAAACCATCAGTCAAAATAAATCCATCCTCCCTTAAGTTGTTTTGCTCAGGTAGTTTGTTACTTTGAAAAGTTTGACTAACACGGAAAATTAACACTAGAACTGGAGTCATTGCTATAACTAAACCTGACCGTGTGGGTTTTAAGCCTTTGAAGCTGGTATGTGGAAAGAGTTTAGAAGAGTTTGGAGATGGAGGCTAGAGAAGCCCTAGAAAGCTGTGAGGAGAACTTAGTGGGTGATTCTATTGGAACCAAAATGCCGATGAGAATAAGGACTCTATGGGGAATTGGACAAGAAGCTGTGTGGGTTATGTTCTGGCAAAACCCAAAAAACATGTTTTATCTGTGTCCTGAGAGTCTATGAGGCTGAATTTGAAAATTATTAACTAGTTAATATAGTGGAGGAAATTTCAATGCAGTCTGGCATTCAGGCTGTGGCATGGATTTTATAGGCGGGAGTTACTGTGAAAAACTGTGAGCAAAAAGTGGAGCATAAACTTTATGTTACTCAGAAAGGAAGTTGGGTACAGTTTGGGCCAACGGAAGTGTAACTGCTGAAGAGAATAGGGGCCATTAAAAAGAAGCCAAGTACTTTTCATCTAGACAATAGAAAAAATTCCTTGAAGGCACCTTAGGAATTAGCTAGAACCTACCAGCCACAGCCTGAGGATGTAGAGGTTTTAACTCATTTGAGACAAGACTTTGCTTTGATAAAGGAGCTCCAGGATGTGCAGAGTCCCCTGGAAAGTAATTCCCCTTAGTTCAGCCATCCAGGTACTCAGATGCCACTGCAGCCAAGGCTTAAGGGGGCTGCTGCTTGAGAAGGTGGCAGACCTGGCATTGTCCTTATGATGCTGGCTTTGTAGGCATGTAGAATATAAGAGTTAAGGGATCATAGAGGCTTCCACCTAGATTTCCAAGGAAAGCTTGAGAGGCCAAGCAGTATGTGGCAGGGTCAGGGTCCCTCCCCTGGTACTTACTTACTTATTTATTTAGCACTGGGGTCTGAACTCAGGCCTCACACTTGCTAAGCAGGCAATCCTCCACTTGAGCCACTCCACCAGCCCTATTTTTTTTTTAAATCATCCATATCAGTATATTTTGGTAAGTATTCCTTGTGACTACATATAGTTTACTTCATTCCATTTAAAGAGCCACATAACATTACATTGTATCTGGCATCTATTTAACCTTCAATGTTTTAGAGTTAATGTTAAAGCTTTGTGGGTTTTTGGCAGTACTGGGGTTTGAACTAACAGCCTCATGCTTGCTAGACAGGTGCTGTGCTACTTGAGCCACTCCTCCAGCCCTTTTTTTGTGTTGGGTATTTTTGAGATAGGGTCTCTCAAATTATTTGCCTGGCCTGGCTTCAAACTCTTATTTTCCTGATCGCTGCCTTCTGAGTAGCTTGGAATGAGTCACCATCACCTCTCATTGTTAAAGCTTAAAGGCAGGTAATATCTGTGTAGTTGGAAGTAGTATGTGACATATAAAAATAATTTTACAAGTAATTACTAGATTGATAAAATATAAATTTCAGTTTGCTATGTTTTTAAGTTAGGTTAATACCCATACCATTTGCCTTAGTTTATACTGCTATAACTAAATACCATAGACTAGATAATTTATAAGTGATAGAATTTTATTTCTCATTGTTTCTAATCATGGAGAAGCTGGAGGCTGGTAAATCCAAGATTGAGGGATAAGTAGAATTGATGTCTGAAAGGTTTACTCTCTGACTCCCAGATGGCTCCTTGTTGTAGCATCTTCCAGAGAGGAGGAGCACTGTTTCCACACACTCTGTAAGGGACACTAGGGCAAGAGAGCTTCCTTCAACCTTGAGCCCTTGTATTAGGATACTGTTCTCTTTCATGAGGGTGGACCCCTGATGACATAATTACCTCCCAAAGGTTGCACCCTTAATACAGTTGCACTGGGGATTATTTTTCAATGTGACTTTTGGAGGGTGCACCACTCATACTTTGATTGTGAGAATATGATTTGGCACATTTTTGAATGGTAACTCCTTGGCACCAATCAAAATTTTAGATCCAACTGCTTCTAGATATGTAATCATTTAGAAATTCTGCTTCTAGGCATTTACCATGCTAAAACACTTTCAAATGTGTAAAAAGATACTTATCATAGCATTTTATAATAGTGAAAAATTATAAACAACTTAAATGTTCATATAATGTCATAAGTATTTTTTACTTGGACCATGTATCTTTCTCTTACTAGTGATCTTTTTAATCATGTCAAAATTTTTAATTTTTACCTAGTCTTTCTGGTCTTTATGTGCTCCAGATTTTATATTTTTCATTAGGAAAATTTATAGTACTCTAGGATTATAGAAACGTTTTTCCTTTATTTTCTTCTAGTACTTTTATTGTTGTCTTAGTTGTTTATTTTAGATATATAATCCACCTTGAGTATAATTTTGTATATGTCTTAATGTTGGGATATTAATTGTAATTGCATGGATTGTGTTGATAAGTTTGGAGAGAATTTAAATATATGTTACTGTGTCTCCACACCTAGGAGCTTGACATGTACTTCCTTTGTGTCCTTTCATGTCTTCATAAATTTCTTCCAGTTAAGTTCATTTTAGATGTTTCTTCGTATTAAAGAAATGGGTTAAGTATTCCCTGAGTTTTTGATGTGCTATCTTGATGTGGCCATGAAATATATTGCTTATTTAATAGTCAAGTTTGTTACTAAGTAAATTGTTTTCTTTTTTTTAAAAGCCCGGCATCCCATCTACACTTTTCAATAAAGCATCCACATACTCTGTCCTGGGAATACTACACCATGTTTCAGTGTAAAGCTCACCTTGTGATGAGATTGATTGAAAATAGGATCAGCATGGAATTCATGTTACAAGTAAGTACTAAAGTTGAGAACTTAGTGGTGGTAAAGAAAGCGTAATCTGAATACTATTCTATAGAATAGGAGTCTGCAGTTACAGTTTTGTTTGGCTGCTAAGTGACTTATGCTTTTATTTGCACTTCCTCAGGTATACAGCATGTATTCGTACTTTGCCCAGTTAGCAAATGATTATCATGGAGATAGAATTAGAATGTGAGCAAGCAAACAAGACTTACTTATTCATATGATTTTGTGTTCTGCAATATTTAGATTAAGGATGAAGTTCTATTTTGAAATGTTTGTAATAGAAAAATATTAAGCCAATCTAAAAGATGTTTATTTTTGCTAGTGCTAAATTTTGCCACATTTGTAGCAAGTTTTGGTTTAAGAAGTTACAATATTGGAGATGATATAGTAGCAATCGGGTAAGTGCATTATAAACCTTCAGCTACTTTCCCTGTTGATAGTGCTCTTAGATGCAGGCAGGTAAAGAAATAGCTAACTGAATTCTTTTAAAAAACATTTTTGCTGGAGATGTACTTCAGTGATAATGTTTGCAAGCATTTCAAGTTTGCCCTAAAGCTAAGTTTGTTTAGTCCTCTGTCCTTCACCTCACCTTTAGATCGGAAAACAGAAATATTAAGTTGGGAAGATGGTCCATAAGAAAGTCACTCTTCTTTTTAGCACGGTATCAATCCTAATGAGTATTCTTATTTATACATTTATTTATTATAGGGCTCATGATTGAACCCAGGGCCCCATATGTGGTAGGCAAGCGCTCTACCACTGAGATACAGTGCTTTGCTGCCCTTTCTTTGTTGTTTTTTGGTGGTACCAGGGTTTGAACTCAGGGCCTCACACTTGATAAGCACACACCCTATCACTTGATCCACTCTGCTATCCCTTTTTTTTGTTGGGTATTTTTGAGATACAGTCTCAAGAATTATTTGCACAGGCTAGCTTCAAATCAGGATTCTCCTGTTCTCTGCCTCCTGAATAACTAGGATTATAGGCGTGAGCCACCAGTGCTTGTCTCCCCTTTCTTTTAAGTAGGAAAAAAGAAAACATAAGATTTAATATATTTCTAAGTCATGAGCTTATCATGCTCCTAATGAGTATTCTTAACTTTTTAATATTCAGTTTCTATGTAAAACAGCATAAGCAGTTATAGGTGTTAACATATTGTTCTTTTTTTCTTTTTAATGGTTTTATTAGAATATGATAGTTATACAGGAGATTTCATTGTGACACTTCTATATATACATGTATTATACTGCTATTTGTTCATCCCCTCTATTATTCTCCCTTCTGTAACTTCAACAGGTTTCAGTGTTCGATTTTCATATGCATGTAGAGAGTACATCCACCATACTCATATCATCTTCATTTACCCTCTCCCTCTCACTATATCTCCTCTTTAACATGACCTGTTTTACATTTCTGTTCTTCCTTCTTTAAGTGTCCGCTCATTATTCAGTGGGAATTTTGCCTTGATATTTTACCTATAAATATATTGTGCTTAAATCATTCTGACCTGTGCACTGCTCTTCCCCCTTCTCCTCCTGTTCTTTGTTGTTCAGTTTTCAGTGTGTTTCATTGTGACGTGTCCTCACACAGCTGTGATATATTTCATGAATACTCTATTATTCTTTTCTTCTTTTCCTCCTTTGTTAGTCTTCTCTAACAGACCCCCTTTTGGAAACATATTCTCTATATATTTGTATGTATATATGATTATGCTTGTATTTGTACTGGATCTATATTCCACATATGAGAGAAAAAAGTGACCTTTGTCTTTCTAAACCTGGCTAACTTAAGATGATCTCTAGTTCCATACATTTACCTGTGAACAACAAAATTTCATTAATCTTTATGGCTAAGTAAAATTGCATTGTATATAAATAACACATTTTCTTATTAATCCATTCATCAGTTGTAGGGCATCTTGGCTGTTTCCATAACTTGGCTATTGTGAGTAATGCTGCATAGGTATGCAGGTGTCTTTACTGTGTCCTGACTTACATTCCTTTGGATATATACCTAGAAGTGGTATTGCTGGATCATATGGCAAGTTTTCCTTTTAGTTTTTTGAGGCACCTCCATACTGTTTTCCATAGTGGTTATACTAATTTACATTCCCACCAACAGTATATGAGGGTTCCTTTTTCACACAACCTCACCAACATTTGTTATTGTTTGTTTCTGTTCTTGACGATAGCCATTCTGACAGTAGTGAGATGGCATCATTTCGTTTATGGCCAGGGATGTTGAACATTTCTTCATGTGTTTTTTTTTGCCATTTGTACTTCTTTCTTTGAAAAAGCTCTGTTCAGTGCATTTGCCCATTTCTTCACTGGGTCATTGATTCTTTGGAATTTTAGTTTTTTGAACTCCCTGTAAATACTGGTTATTAATCCTTTGTTAGATGTATAACTGACAAAGATTTTCTCCCATTCTATGTGCTGCTTCTTCAGTCTGGTGATCATTGTCTTTGCTGTACAGAAGCTTTTCAGTCTCATGTAGTCCCATTTGTCCTTTCTCTTAGTTGTTGAGCCCTTGGAGTTGTATTTAGGAAGTTACTGCCAATACCTACATGTTCCAGTGTATTCCCTGCTCTTTGCTGCACTGGTTTTAAAGTTTCAAGCCTTCTAGTAAGGTCTTTGATCCACTGTTCTTTTTTTCTTGATGAATACAGTATTCTTTGCCCAATACATCATCAACATTTCATAATGTTTGTAGGAAGAATGAATGCTCTTATATTCTGACTGTTTATAAATGTTTAGAAGTTTCTGTCAATTAGTCTTTAACTAGAACAATCTATGTATAATAAGTTGTAAAATTGTTACTTTTGTAACTGACTGTGATAAAGTAATAGTGCAAAGTGGGTGTAATACACAAATTGAAAACAATATACTATGTGATTAAATGACACTTTAATCTTTACAGGTTTTCAATAAGTTGCTAAGTCTGGCTAGTACTGCTTCATCTCAGAAGTTCCAGTCACATATGTGGAGTCAGATGTTGGTTTCCACATCTGGATTTTTGAAGTCCATTTCAAATGTTTCTGGCAAAGACATTCAGCCTTTAATAAAGCAATGGGTGTATCCTTTTCAATAACAGTCCAGCAAGGTGGGGAAGGGCTGTGTGTAAGAGAAAAGTGGAAGAAGAGAGATTGGAGGTCTAAATGGAGTATGAGCTATTGGTAGTTCTTAAAAAATAGCAGAAATAACTGAACAATGAGTCATTGCTCCAAAGCTCCTACTAATCTTTGAAATACATATACATACACACATATTTATATTTGTAAACTTTGGCATATTTTGAAGTACTTTTTAATATGTGATTAAAGAGGTAGGTTTGATGTTAGGTGAGGTAAATAACCCTCCAGACAGGCTTTGTGGCACTACTTACAGATGAAATGGTCTAGTGACTTTCAGATGTGGTTAGAGGTTGGTACAACTTAGTGGTATCTTGGAATTTTGCAATTTTTGCATTTTTTATTTCAAAACACTATTATATTAATCCAGTAAAGTGGTTTTACGTCTTCCAAAACACAATTTTCTCAATGTCTCAGAATTTTTTTCTAAATCTGGGGAAACAATTTTTACAAGTCTTTTGAATACTTTGCCACCTGGAATATAATAAAGCTTGCTTTGGGACTTTGATCTTGTGGGAATATATTTGAAAATTCTTAATACCATAACAAACAACATTTTTTTAGTATATACTCATTTTAGTATGTAAAATTTCCTTTACAATTCTTCAGAGACCAGAGTGGAGTGGTAAAATTTTATGGAAGTTTTGCATTTAATAGAAAACGAAATGTCTTAGAACTGGAAATAAAACAAGATTATACATCTCCTGGAACTCAGAAATATGTGGTAAGTGTTGTTTCCAACAGGGCCTTTTACACCATCGTTTCTACAGTTTTAGTATTGGAAGGGCTTAAGGTGATTAGAAGCTTTATAATGTGATGTGTTTGTAGAGAATAAATTGAGAAAATAACATGTACCAATGAAAAGAACAGGAGATGCACATGGATTTTAAGGGACTCATATTGTCCCAGTTCCCCCTTCTTGGTTACCAGTTGCCTTTCTATGTATGTAGATACTTCTTTGCTGTATTATTATTTTATGTATTGATATATATGTATATATCTGAATGTGCAAATGTACATGTTGGTATTTTTCTAGCAGTGTCTTTGAAAAAAAATTTTTTTTTTTAAAGGGACCACTTAAAGTTACAGTGCAGGAGTTAGATGGATCTTTCAATCATACATTGCAAATTGAAGAAAATAGCCTCAAACATGATATACCCTGCCATTCCAAAAGCAGAAGGTAGGCATTTGAATCATAACTATAAACTGGAGCTTAAACTTCAAATCCCACAGATTAAAAGTGCCAAAATAAAAATCCTGTTGTATACCAAATTTTTTAGGTAAAAAACATGTTATCTAGTATCTTTTTCTTCCTATTTTACTTCAAGTTAGCAATACCAAATGTATTTTGCTTGCTTTCTAGTCTTGATGACGTTTTAGTTTTAGAATTAAATAACTAATTTTTAAAATTTAGGTTTGAGGTCCTTGTTTTGTGAGGAGAAAGGAGCAGTTGAGAGAGCAAAACAGAAGTTTCAGTCTTTGGAGATAGGAAAAATTCAAGACAAATAGCTTAGGCTCATTTTTGTTATGTTAGTATCTACAAGAAATACTGGAATAATGATAATTTCAGGCAAAGAACTAAATATGTTATTAAAATATTAAAAGTTCTTGTGCTAGTAGAATGGCTCAAGTAGTAGAGCGCCTGCCTAACAAACTTGAGGCCAAGTTGAACCCCCGTACCACACACACACAGAACAGTAAAAGCACTTGCATCTTGTTTACTCTCTTTGCTTTTACTAAATGCTACCCTGCCCTTCCAGAACATTTTTTTTTTTAAGAAATTTTGTTTTATTGTCCATAGGTAGCCCTTGTGTTTACAAGCCATTTATGCATTGCATAATTCTTGGAAAAATACTCATTTTATACCACTCTAAATATAATACTTTGAATTCAGTAGGAATATTTCTGATTCCAACTCATAAAATATGCCTCTCACTTGCTGGAATATTCCTGACTCAGATTCATAAAGTACATCTCTTTCTTGTTTTTTGTTTTTGTTTTTATTTTTTAATTTAAATTGATTATTTAAATTGATACATGAAAACAAATTATAAACATTAATGGATTACCATATGATTTGATGTATAGTGTAATATTTAAATCAGATTTAAAAACATCCTCAAACATCAGCCATTTCTTTATAATGAAAACATTTTATTTCCTGGCTTTTTAAAATAAATAGCACAGAATTGTTATCTCAGTCACTCTATTGTGTAATAGCATCCAGAACTACTTAGTCCTCTTTATAATTTAGTACCCATTCATCAACCTTTTCCCATCTCCCAGCCTCCATTAACACCATTGTATTCTCAATATGAAGATCAGTATTTTTATATTCCACATAAACGTGAGATCATGAGGTACTTGTTTTCTGGAACATGGAACATGATTTATTTCATTTAATACAGTGATCCCCAGTCCTATCTGGTGGTAGTGAAAATGACAGGATTTCATTCTTTTTTATAGTTGAAGAGTACACACATTATGTGTGTGTACTACATTCTCTTTACCCATTCATCAGTTACAGGTTGTTTCCTTTTCTTGACTATTGTAAATAGTGCTACTGTAAACATGGGAATTCAGATGTCTTTTTAACATACTGATTTCCTTTTCTTTGGATATATACCCAGTAGTAGAATTGCTGGATCCTACGGTAGTTCTAGTTTTAGTTTCTTTGTGGAACCCTCCTTTTCCGTAATTATTGTTATAATTTACATCCTCATTAATATTGTGCAAGGTTTCCCTTTTTTCACATCCTTGCTAGCACTTACCTTTTGATTTTCTGATCATAGCTATTTAACTCAATTAAAAATAAATAATAGATGTAAATAGACATTTCTCCAAAGAAGACATGCCAGTGGCAAAAATATGTGTGAAAAAACGTTCAACATCACTAATTATTAGGACAATCCAAATAAAAACCATAGTGAGATACCACCTCACCACAGAACATTTCTGATATCTTGCAAAGGCAAATTGCCTCTTCACTGAAAAAATATCCAAGTTGGACATGGAGGCTGAGGCAGAAGGATCATGGGTTCAAAGTCAGCCTAGGCTGCACAGTGAGACCCTGTCTCAAAAAAAAAAAAAAAAAACAGGAGGGATGTCTTAACAGCTTACCGTTTATTAACATATTTTTCCTTTATTATTTTTCAACTCAGTGCTTAACATTTACTCTGGACAGTGAAAGACAAGAACATTTCTGTGCTTTACTGGGGGAATGTGTAGTAATGGCAACATTTCAGGAGCAAAAGCCTTAAATTGATTACTATGCTTAGATGAGAATGTTGATTTTGAAGGCCAGAACTTGATTCTGAAAGCTTTCTGTAGTCATTCTTACTGAGAGAAAATTCTTTCTTAATTCAGAGTGAAATCCCATTTCTTTTTGTCCTGTCCACCTTGGAAAGTTGGAATGTCTGATTGCTACACTTTTCACATTTCCTTGGGTTTTTTTCCCCCCTGTAATAACAGTGGGCCATTTGAGTATTCTTTGGTGTGAGGAACACAGAAAGACTTGGTTTTCTGTTCCATTCCTATTCATCTTTCTCCAAATTTTAACATGCCATCCAATAGTTTTTATGATACAGGAGTAGTTTACATGGTGACAGTTCCTTTTACTTTGCTCATCTTAAGTTTCCTTGTGTATTAACTAGTTCTACATGTCAGTTATTACTGATAAGTTGTTTTATTAGTTAATCACCTTATTTTACATGGGACCCAGCCTTGCACATGCAGAACAGTTTGATCTGGAATATTTACAATTCATTTTAGTCTGGTTATTATTTCATTTGTTACAAAGGATTTCTTTTATTTTTATCTTTGTAAAATTGCACCTACCAGTTCTTAGGAATGTACGTGCTTTAAGTTGACATTTGATTATATATATATATATATATCTGTTTTTGTTAAACTTTGATTCAGGAAAAGATTTCAATGTTTTCTTCATTTCCTCTAGCTTCAAAATAAATAGATTTTGTTGATTTTAAATTCCATTGCATTTTATACATGGTATATATTTACTGTTGTGTGAGATCCTTTGTTTGAACTTTAGCAGGTCTTTATCTCCATTCGGATTTTGAATTCTTCCAATTTTCAAACTTACTTTTCCTTAAATGTAGGAATAAGAAAAAAAAAATTCCGCTGATGAATGGAGAAGAAGTTGACATGGATCTTTCTGCAATGGAGTAAGTAACTTAAAAGTACGTTAATTATCCTTGAAGTAACTGCTTTTAAAACTTTTTTATTTATTTACTTACCTATTCTGGGAACAGAGTCTTGTTTTGTAACCTCAGTTGGCCTTGCACTTGTGATCCTCATGCCTCAACTTCCCAAGTGCTGGGATTACAGGCAAACAACGTATGGCTCTAACACTATACAAACTATGCAGAAACAAATTTTAAATAAAATCTTAATTCATTAAAGATACAAAAGTTTATCTGGTATGGATGAGGCAAAGCTAAGTGAATATGCAATTTTGTTATGGGAATGGGCACATCCTCAAATAGGCAACTTTCTTGCACTCTCTTGGTGGCTTCTTGAGCAGTGCTTCTCAAACTGTGATGTGCATGTGAATCATTGGGGATCTTAAAATGCAGTTTCTGATTCAGTACTTCAGTTGCGGGGCCTGGTAGTTTATAGTTCCAGTGACTTTCAGGTGCTATAGATCAGGTTATATGGATTGTCTTTGGAACAAAGCTCCAAGACATGTATTTGCAGAACACAACTTAAAAATTATTCTAGCGGGGCATGACTGAAGTGGAAGAACACCTGTCTGGCAAGCACGAATCCCTGAGTTCAAGCCCCAGAACCACCAGAAAAAAAAAAATCACTGTTCTGAATTTTATGTGGTGTTGCGTATTGATAGTGCTCCATTTTTAAATACAGTATGGTATAATGTTTGTCATTTTGCCTGTCCATCCTCTGCCTGTGTATTTTTTTATAAAACATCTGTAATTGTTTACTAATTTGAGTGACGAATTATTACTACAGTTTATGTGCAGATTTTGTCCACTTGTCCGTCAAGTTCAGTGTGTGAATGTAAATTTTTACATAGCAAGTAGCTTATCTGTAGTACCCACCCAATATTTGTTGAATTGAATTAATACTACAAGTGGTGGTCTTTTGATGAAAAGGCTGATTTTTAAGCTGTACTTGTTACTTGAAAAGTACATGAAGATAAACTCATGCTATGCCTTCGAAATATGATTTCAGAGCCAGGCACAGTAATCCTAGCTGTAATCCTGTACCTGTAATCCTAGCTACTCCTAAGGCAGAGATCAGAGAATTTTGGTTCCAGGCCAGCCTGGGCAAAAAGTTCACAAGTCCCCATCTCAATCCATAAGAGCCGGGCGTGGGTGTTGTGCACCTCTCATCCCAGTTACATGGAAAACATAAATAGGATTTCAGTCCAGGCCAGCCTGGGCATAAATGGGAGAAAATAACTAATGCAAAAAAAGAGGGTGTGAGGTGTGGCACAAGTGGTGGAGTGTCTGACTGACAAGCAGGCATGAGGCCCTGAGTTTAAATCCCAGTAATATACATACATACAAACAGAAAATATGATTTTCAGAACTCCCTGTTTGCAAAAGGTAATCTTGAGGCTAGCATTTTTTAAAAAACTATATTTGATTTATTTAATAAGTTAAATTTATTTTAATTAAATTAATTTAGTAAAATAAGTGCATTGATTTATTAGTCAAATTGATTTCTGTAAAGGTTACTATTTATAGCCATGTCAATTATTATTCTTTCAGAGGTTAGATGATGAAATTTGATATCAGTGTCCTGTCTCTCATCATGTAATCACAAATAAAAATGCTGAAAATAATATTTTGATAGAAAATGGGGAATTTAAATCCTATATGACAACTCATTTTATCCTGGAAGATCTATTCAGCAAGATTGAAACATTGTGAAAGAATTACTTATAATAAACATAATGAAGAATTTCTCTGCACAGTTAAAAAATGAATACAGTGAATCTCTACAGGCTTCAATAGTACATTTAAAGGAGTATGTGGTTATTAAACTGCTTTTAAAATTTTTTTTTTGGTGGGACTGAGGTTTGAATTCAAGGCTTTATGCTTGCAAAGCAGGCATAGGATCACTGGAGCCACACCTCCAGTCCGTTTCACTCTAGTTATTTTGGAGATGGGAGGCAGATGAACTGTTTTCCTGGGCTGAACATGAACCCAATCTTCCCAATCTCAGCCTCTCAAGTAGCTATGATTACAGGTGTGAGTCACAAGTGTCTGGCTTATTGACTGCTTTGTTTTTATATTCTAAAAGAGATTGATGTTTTAAAAAATAAAGTTTAAAAATTGTGTTTTCTTTCAGTGCTGATTCCCCTTTGCTGTGGATAAGAATAGATCCAGATATGTCGGTACTGAGGAAGGTAGAGTTTGAGCAGTCTGACTTTATGTGGCAGTATCAGCTCCGCTATGAAAGGGATGTTGTTGCACAGCAGGAATCCATCTTGGCCTTGGAAAAGTTCCCGACCCCAGCATCTCGGCTTGCACTCACCGACATCCTGGAACAGGAGCAGTGCTTCTACCGCGTGAGGATGGCTGCTTGCTTCTGCCTTGCAAAGGTGAGGTTATACAGCAGAGCAAAAGTGGGAAGATTTGTGTATTTTACAAGTAGTCTCTGAAAATGAGTTAACTACTTCTTTGAAAGCTTTTGCCATACTTTTAATGGGACTGCTTTGAAAGAAACAAGTAATGACCGAAAAATAAGATATGCACACAATTTTATCATTGCCAAACAAAAACTGAAAACAGAATTTTCAGTTTATGTTTAATTACCAAACATATTTTTTAGAGCAAAGAACATTTGGTAAGAAATTCTGTGGTTTGAGCAATTTTTTTTTTAAACATCGTACATGAAATCAGTTAATTTTAATTATCCCATTATGGCAACTATTTCACATTGATTTGACTTTAGGAATAAACATTAGTGATTAAATAATTTACAGTGATTGGCTGTATAGCTTAGCAGTCCAGAAAAATTACTTTATGAGAAAACTAAATATCTTTCTTTAGACACAAAAAAATCTGAAGGTAGAAAATATGAAAACCAGAAAAATGCAGATAGAAATTTGCCCAGAAATACTGGTTACCAGGTACTTAAAAAGCATCTTGATAATAAATTTATCTATTTCAGCAGATTATAATGGTTTAGATTTGCTTTGTGTTTAATGATAACACGTCAGTAGTTGAATTTCTATCTTCTCAGATATTAGAGGGAAAAATGATTATTTGCTAAGGATATAATTTCATTGGTGCTCTAAAAATCTTGTGATTCTTGCATGCTAAAATATTAGCAGAGCCATAAAATTACAGAATGTATTATTTAAAGTGAATCATAATTTAGTTTTTTTCAGATGTAATTTTTATATTTTGTAAAATTACCAATACCGGGATGTGGGTTGGTTTGTTTTTTTTTTTAAATAATGCATACTTTTCTCTCCCCCCGCCCACCACCCGCCCCAGATTGAGGCAGGGTGTAGGTATGAGGCCTGACTGGCCTCAGATTCACTGTGTAGCCAAAGGTAGCTTTGAACTCACAATCCTTGTCCCTCTTTCAGCCTTCTGTGAGCTAGGATTACAGGCATGGACCATCATGCTTGGCTGTATAAAGCATTCTTAAAGATTTTTAAATGGTACACTGTATTTGACTTGGTTTTCACTTGGGTGGATTAAAAAATCTTATTTAAAATTATGTTGTTTCTATCTGACAAATTAAAAATTTTAGTCACGTTTGCCTAAATGAATAGAGACAAACCTGTTTAGAGGAGAAACCTTTTGAAAACATTTTTTACTTAAAACATAAATGAATACTGCAATTTAAAAATTAACTTGTGTACAATAACTAAGTGCACATAGAATATTTTTGGAGGGTGAGTTCATTTTCTTGGAAGTGGGTGATAGAAGACCAAATTTTATTAATTTATAAAAACTGTAATGCTGGCTTTTAAAAAAGCTATTTTATTTAATAATATATTTGCAGTGGTGATGGAAAATACTTCATTTTCTAATTATTTGCAGATTGCAAATTCAATGGTGAGCACGTGGACAGGACCACCAGCCATGAAATCTCTCTTTACTAGGATGTTTTGTTGTAAAACTTGTCCAAACATTGTGAAAACAAACAACTTTATGAGCTTTCAAAGTTATTTTCTGCAGAAGGTACAGTTTACTTTCTAATGTTCTTACGATCTTTTCAAGTAGGCCTTTTTAAAAGCTTTTCTTCCAAAACATTGATTGTTCATTGCTTTTATGAACTTTGTACAAGTAATTAATTGTTCATATTAATAATAAAGTGAATTAAAAATGGATAGTTTTCTTTCTTTTTTTTATTTCTTTTTATAAGTATTGGTTTTTGAACTCAGGGCCTCAGCTTCACTAGGCTAGCACTCTTATCACTTGAGCCGCACACCCAGCCCTTTTTGTTTTACTTGTTTTTCCAAATAGGGTCTCACATTTTTGCCTGGGCTGGCCTAGACAGTGATCATCCAATTTATACTTCCCGCATAGCTGGAATGACAGGCAGACACTATCACACCCAGCTTTGTTTGTTGAGATTGGGGTCTCTTTAGCTTTTTGCCCAGGCTGGCCCGGCACTGCTGTCCTCTAGATCTCTGCCTCCCAAGTAGAGGGATTATAGATGTGAACCACCACACTAGCATGATTTCCTTTTTCAGTAGTGTATATGGGGAATGGCGATATGGTTACATAAGCCCTTCTCCTGCCACACCTATTAAAGGTTTGTTAGGCAAGTTGAGATTTAGTATGATAGAAAGAAAAGTGAAAGGATTGCCTAGCAGAAGTGGAGTGCCTGTTGAGAACGGCAGTGGTGATATACTTATAGCAAATTTCACTAGCAGAACAGATTTAGGGTGGTCTAGATGTGGGGAAAGGCAATAATGGTCTGATAAAAGAAATCTGTGACATCCTGTTAATAAGAACTGACTGAAATGTATTCTCCATCTCTTGCCATTGTACTAATTTGTAGTATGAAAACAAGTAAATTTCTGTGCCTAGAATGTTCTCTTCATTCTGTCATCATGCTTCCATGTACCTTAGGTCAGAGTTTCAAATTAGTGTTGTGAGCAATTATGAAAGGTCATGATATTAGTTTAGATACTTCATTTTAATTTTTTTGACAGTACTGGGGATTGAACCCAGGGCTTCAAGCATATTAGATAAGTACTCTACTACCTGAGCTACCTCTTCCCAAGCTCTGTTGTTTTTTTAAAAAAAAAAAAATTAATAAAACCGAATATGCAGTATCAGAAAGCTTCCTGTTTGCTGAGGATAATTATAAAGCTTTTGTTTTATTTTGTAGTTTGTATACATTGCTTCTAAACATGTGTATTAGGTTGTGTTAGAAAATGTATTTCTGTGGTTTGAGGTAAAAACATGTAAAGCTAATGCTTTTAGACCAGTTCACCTTTCATATAATACTTGTAGGCAGAAAAGAGAGAAGATTGGTACCACATCAAGCTTGAGTTACAGAAGAGCAGAATAGGCATAGGATAGCTACTTCTACAAAAAATGAGCTTTTCCTTATTTTTCTTATAGAATTAATGTTGACTATTATTGCTTCCATTCATTGCCTCTACTCCTTTAAGAAAGAAAATGGGCCATCTCCTTTCTGACCGTCCACTTTATAGGAAATAGTCTAGATTTCTCCATGTTCTAAGGATTAAGATGTCTATGCATGCATTTATCCTTCTGCCTAGGATTAATTAGCATTTTTTTTTCTTTTGGTGAGACTGAGGTTTGAAGTGAGGGCTTCATGCTTACAAAGCAGGCACTCTGCCACTTGGACCACACCACACCCCTCCAGTTAATTTTGCTTTAGTTATCTTGAAGATGAGGTCTCAGGAACTGTTTACCCTGGCTGGCCTTGAACATTGATCCTCCCAATCTCATCCTCCCAAGTAGCTAGGATTACAGACATGAGCCACCAGTGCCCAGTTAAAGCTTTGGTTTAATGCTAAAATTTTCCAGTGTGTGTGGATCATGTTTCTACTTCCATAGAAAAATTTGCTTTGAATATTTAGAAGGTGAAAGGCTGTGTTTCAGACAATTTACCATTTTTTCCCTTAGTCTGGGGATTGGGTGTTACTGGAGAATCAGTGTGTTCAAAGATTAATGATTGATCTCTACTATATGGTGTATTATTCCAACCACTGTTATCATTTAGCCCAAAAATGGTTGTGAGGAAGAAGTCTCCTACTCAGAAAGCAACTAGCCAAAGACATTCAGCCTACTACATAGTAGATTTAAAATATGAACTGTCTAATGCCAGAAATTCATACCTGTTCTATGGTATCACTGAGAACTGAATTTCTATAACTTACATCACATGTACTTTCTTCCAGCAAATAAGGACCAAGGCATATGGCCTAAAAAATACCTCCAGTCAAACAACCTCTTCTTGAGGTTTTTACCCCACTTTTTGTTCTCAGTGGGAGCATGTGAAAGATAAGGGTTAGGTTCCATCTAGATACCCAAAACCCCAGAGTAATTCTTTTCTGTATAGTTAAAACAATTGTAGTAATGAATAAGTTGGTTTATATGCTTAAAAACAATTCTCTTTTTTTTGTAGACTATGCCAGTTGCAATGGCGTTGTTAAGAGATGTTCATAATCTTTGTCCCAAAGAAGTCTTAACATTTATTTTGGACTTAATCAAGTACAATGACAATAGAAAGAATAAGGTAAGATACTTTTTTTAATGAACCTTACAAAATTCTTTTTAATGAACCTTATAAAATTTGTTTTAAAGAAATATATAGAGACCTCAAATACCCCACACTGTAAAATAGTCTGTAAAATCATTGTCGAACTTATGGCACTTTTCTAGAGTTATAGATATAGAAACCTGATTTATTTTAATAACTGGTAGATGGAAGCTAAGATTAATTAGTTTTTAAATGTTCCTCAAACCTCTGTAGTGTGGAGATGGTAACTCATCAGATGTGCAGACAGCTGAAACTTGATTTCCTGAAGTCTTACAGTACCAGCTTTATTTTTATACTTTTTTTTTTTTTTTTTTTTTTTTGCCCTTTTGTGATCAAACCCAGGGCCTTGTGCAAATTAGGCAAGTGCTGTACTGTTGAGCAACATCCCCAGCCTTAGTGTTTTTGATGTTCTTTGTTTTATTTTATTTTGGTACCTGTTTAATGCCTTTCATCATGACAGTCTCATACATGTATAATGTACTTTGATCATGCTCATCTCCCCATTACCTCTCTTCCCTCACCTTACTAGTCCCCTTCCTCTTCCAAATAATGCTCCTTGTACTTTCATGTCTTTTTCATTTTTTAAATCTAGATTCTGCAGAAGAGAAAAATATTCAATATTTGTCTGAATCTGGCTTATTTTACTTAACATAATGCTCAAATTCCATCCATTTTTTGCAAATGACATAATTTTGTTCTTTACGAAAAGCTCCATTTTGTTTATGTACTGTATTTTCATTATCCTTTGATCTTTTTGTGGACACATAAGATGATTCCATAACTTGACTATTATGATTAGTGCTGCAATAAACACAGATGTGTAGGTATCTCCAATTGTGTGCTGACTTAGATTCCTTTGGGTATACACCCAGGAATACAGTAGTTTTGATTTTTACTTTTTTTAATGAACTTGTATACTGATTTCCTTAGAACCTGGACTAATGTACAATCCCACCAACAGCATATAAGGGTTCCTTCTTTTTCTCCTGAAATCCTTGCCAGCGTGTGTGTGTGTGTGTGTGTGTGTATGTGTGTGTTATCTTGTCTTTTTTTCCTTGTAGTACTGGGAGTTGAACTCAGGCCTTGTACTTGCTAAGCAGACTCTCTTTACTTGAGCCCTTTTTACGTTGGTTATTTTTGAGATAGGTTCTCACTTTATGCCTAGATTGGTCTGGGCCAAATCTTCCTATTTGTGCTTCCCTAAAGTTGATATCAGGTACGCTACCATCCCGTTGGTGAAATTAAGGGGTCTCATGGACTTTTTGCCTGGACTGGTCTTGAACCTCGATCCTCCTGATCTTCACCTACAAAGTAGCTAGGTTGTTTTCTTGATGTTGGCCATTCTGACTGGGGTAAGATGGAATCTCAATGTAGATTAGATTGGCATTTCCCTGGTGGCTAAAGATGTTGAGTTTTTTTCACTGATATTTATTAACCACTTGTATTTCTTCAAGAACTGTGTTCAGTTCATTTGCCCATTTATTGATTAGATTTTTTTATTCTTTTGACATTACGTTTTTTGAGTTCTCTGTATATTCTGAATATTGATTCTCTGTCAGATGGATATATAGCAAAGATTTTTCTCTCATTCTGTAGGCTGTCTCTTCACTTTGGTAATTGTTTTCTTTGCTGTATAGAAGAAACTTTTTTAATTTGATACAATCCCATTGGTCAGTTCTTTCTATTAAGTCCTGAGCTGTTGGGGCTCTGTTCAGAAAGTCATTGCCTATGCCTATAGGTTGAAGGGTTTTCCTATAGTAATTTTAAAATTTCAGTTTTTACATTAACATCTTTGACCCATTTTGAATTGATACTTTACAAGGTGAGAGATAAGAATCTACATTCAGTCTTCTACATATGGCTTTCCAGTTTTCCCAGCACCATTTGCTAAAGGGGTCTTTGTCCAATGTACTGAGGCTCTGTTGTATAATTTGAAATAAAGAATTGTGATACCTCCAGCATTGATTTATTTTGCTTAGCCTGGCTTTTGCTATTCAGGGTCTTTTGTGTTGCCATATGAATTTTAAGATTGATTTTTCTATGGCTGTGAAGAATGTCATTGAAATTTTGATGGGAATTTCATTGCATATGTAGATTGCTTCTGGTAATATAGTTATTTTCACAATATTAATTCTGCCAGTTCATGAACCATCTTCTAGTGTCTTCAGTTTCTTTCTTCAGTGTTTCATAGTTTTCATTTTAGAGGTCTTTTGCCTCCTTGGTTAGGTTATTCCTTTGTGTTTTTTGTTGTTATTTGTTTTGAGATGATCATATAATTTTTGTCTTTGATTCTGTTTGCTGTAGTATGTTTATTGATTTGCATGTGTTACCATCCTTGCATCCCTGGAATGAACCATCTTGACCTTATTATCTGATCTTGTTAGTGTGTTGTTTAATTCAGTTTTCAGATATTTTATTGACAATTTTTGCATCTTTGTCCACCAGGGAAATTGGTGTATAGTTTTACTTTTTGGTTGTATCTTTATCCTGTTTTTGTATCGGGCTAATTTTTCACAGAATGAGTTTAGATGCATTTTTTTTCTCTTTCTTTTTTATGGAATAGTTTGTGAAGTATTGCTGTTAGTTCTTTAAAGGTCTGGTACAATTCAGCAGTGTATTTGTCCAGTCCTGGGCTTTTCTTTGTTGGGAAATTCCTTATTACTGCTTCAGCTCTTCATAGGTCTGGTAAAATTCAGCAATTTGTATATCCAGTCCTAGACTTCCCTTTATTGAGAGATTCCTTGTTACTGCTTCAATCTCATTCTTGGTGTTTGGTCTGTTTTTTGTTTATATTATCTTGGTTCAATTTTGGTAGGTCATATGTATCTAGAGATTTATCCATTTCGTTTACATTTTACAATTTTTTGGATTACACATTTTCAAAATATTCCATAATGATCCTCTGGATTTCAGTGATATTTGTTATAATATCCGCCTTTTCACTTCTGATTTTATTAACTTGGTTCTTTTCTCTCACTTTTGCTTAGTTTGTCTAAGGGTTTGTCAATCTTGTTTGTTTTCACAGAACCAACTTTTTGTTCATTGGTACTTTGTGTTCTTTCAGTCTCATTTAGTCATTAATTTTTGCCATGGCCTTTACTATTACTTTTTTTATGTACTCATACTGGGTTTGGCTTTTTCTTCTTTTTTTCTGAACCCTTGAAGTGTATCATTAAGTTATTTATTTAAGAGCTCTTTGCTTTTGGGGGGTAGGGAGTGGTAACTGGATTTTGAACTCGGCCTCATGCTTCCTAGGCAGGTGCGTTACCACTTGAGCCATTCTGCCCAGAGAGCTCTTTGCTTTTTAATGTAGGTACTTATAACTGTTAACTTCCCTCTTAATACTGCCTTTGTTGTTTCCCTAAGTTTTTGGTAGGTTGTATTTTTATTTGATTCTAGGAATTTTTTAATTTCCTCTGTTAATTTCTTCAGTGATCTACTGGTCATTCAAAAGTGTATTTTTCAATGTCCATGTGTTTGTAGTCTCTGCACTTTCTTTTTATTTCTAATTTTACTTCATTATAGTTTGATAAAATACAAGAAATGATTTCAGGGTTTTGTTATTGTTGTTGTTGTTGTTGTTTTAAGAATTACTTAATGGTCCCAAATGTGATTTATTTTGGAATCAGTTCCGTGGGTTGCTGGGAAGAATGTGCATTCTGTAGATGGAATGGAATATTCTGTAGATTCAGTCTATTTGATCTGTGGTACAGTTTAACTCTGAAGGGGTTTTTTTTTAGGGGGGGGGTCTTAGCTTTCTTTTGAGGGCTCAATCCCTAATACCACTCAGAGAAGAGCAAACAAACCACCATAATAGTAACAACATTTGTGAAGTTGGTGCTGTATGCGGGTTACAAAGACCAGGCCAGTCAAGAGTCAGTTGTTAGCTTGGAGCTATGTTTGATTTAGAAGCTTCCCTTTGAGTACCCAGACCTGTTCCTATCTCCATGTCCTTTTGGGCTGTGGCCTCCGAAGGTTCCCAGTCACTCCACAGCCCCCCTCCCTATTTTATTCATCCAGGGGCTGCAAATGTCCAAGCTTAGGGGTGTCTCCCTGAGTGGGTCAAAAAGTGGGAGTAGCAAACAGCACTGAGATCTGCACTGGAGGAGAGAGGGAGAGAGGGTAGAACTGAGGGACTCGGCCCTCTGCCTGCTGGTCACAGCACTATTAGACCCTGCTCAGTAGTTAACCACCCTACAGGAAGAAGGAAGCTGAGGACACTGAGCGATCTGGTATACCTAGGCTCAACACTGCCATTCCTGCCCAGCAACAAACTACATGAAACAGGGAGACAGCACTGGAGTCCATGCAGTTTATTTGCCATGGACGGGAAGCTCCTTGTCTCTGCTGTGGTCACAAGCTATGAGGTTGCTTCTTACCACAGAGGGGGGTGCCACCAACCACTGTGCTCTTCATAGCCTAAGATCCCTGTTGCCTAAGCTTCTCAATGGGTCAGTTTACTACCCTCCCTCTCTCCATGACTGCCTCTCATGATGGCTCTCTTCCACCCAGACACTGTGGGAGCGTGTCCCCAGCTTCCCTGACTTATGATTGATCCTCGCTTTCAGAGTAGCCCAGTTTTAATAGAATCCCCTCTCAAGTTGGTGCCTGGCTATAGCTCTCTAAGATATGGAGAGCAGAAAAATTAATTTCTTCCCTAATTCTGCCCTGCCACATAGGAGTTGCCATCACACTAAATCCCCACACTGGATTTAAGGTTTGAGAGAAATGTGGGCTTATCCTGCTACTAGGTCTGCCAGTCTCTTTTACCAGGGATGCACGGCTTACCTTGTGATTGTGGCTTCAGGTTCTTGTCTCCCCAGGGAGCTGGGGTTGGAACTGCAGGCTGTTTGCTACTTTTTTCTTACCTTTCTGTTTCTTTATGTTTTTTAGCTGTCTCGTCACCTCTGTCATGATTCCTGATACTCTTCCTCTCTTTCTCTGTTCAAAATGCAGTCAGTCCATTGTTGCCCTGATTGTTGGAGTTCACAGAATCACACAGAGGAAGCTCTAGTCTAGTATCTTACCCTGGAAGTCCCAATCCTTCGTTTTTTGAGAGTCTTACTGTGTAGCCCAGGCTTACCTAGAACTTGGTTTTTTCCTACCTCAGCCTCCTGAGTGCTGGGATTATAGGTATGTGCCATCACCATTGGCTTTTGAAATTTGTGTTTGTTTGTAGCAGTACTGGGAATTAAACCTAGGGCCTTGAGCATGCTAGGCAAGCCCTCTACTACTGAGCTACATTTCTAGCCCCTCTGCCCCCTTTTTTTTTTTTTTTACAAAATGATTTCTTTTCGTAAGTGGTTCAGCCTGGAATTAATTTGTTTATTGGTGAATTTGACTTTTTTTATACCATTGTATGTTTTTATTCATTTATTTAGCAAATAGATATAGGATATCCAAAAATTACTTCATCCTACTTTTTTTCAGTTAACAGTGAGCAGATGTTTTTTAGTATATATGCTGTAACAAGTAGTGAACAATTTTAAATAGAAAGAAAAAGTGATTGATGTCTTAAGAAACTTTATTCATGAAACATTTATTGAGCAACTGCTGTTGTAGTCTGGTTATGGTCTCTCAAGAACATAGCTAATAGAGAAATCAGACAAGTAAACAACAGTCATTTATAGCAACTGCTAAACTGCAGGTATATGAGATTTTCAAGGTAGTTTTTTTGTTTGTTTGTTTTGTTTTTTTTTTTAGCACGGTCACATACTATTTCTATTTTAAGCAAGTCCAAAATTTATTGAAAGGATAACAAAGCTTCCTGCATGGAGGGGCTTAGTGAGAAAAGCTAAGCCAAGGAATGGCTGAAACTAGGAGATGACATTGGGCTCTGCTTGACTAAGGTCCTCCTGTTGTATGTTGAAACTAGTTTGTGACTGGATGTTATATCGTTGTCTTCTCCCTGAACCTGACCACTGGCCACCCCCATCCTTATTTTTTTTTTTATTCATTTATTCACATTCACATGTGCATACATTGTTTAGGTCATTACTCCCCACTGTGTGTCGTCCATCCCTGCCCCCCCATTCCCCCACTCACTTACAAGGTAGAACCTGTTCTGTGCTTTTCTCCAGTCCCATTGAAGAGTAGAAATAAGCAATAATAAGAAAGACATAGTGTTTTTGCTAGCTGGTAGATTTTAAGAAACTATTTCAAGAATGTAGAGAGAAAGGTACAGAGAAGTTTTGTGTAGAAGTAGTGAATGTCAAACAAAATAAATAAGGTAAATAAAAGATTAATAAGATTTTCTTTGTTTACATGTAGGATTAGTCTAAGAAAGTCATTGCAGATTGAAGGAAGAGCACATACAAAGATACATGTAACTAGTAGGATATGTCATTCATCAATCATTTAATTAAAATATTACAATTCTAGAAAAGAAAAAACCCAAGGGCATTTTTTAAAAACAGATGATTTTTAATGAAAATCAGTATTACTTTTGCCCCTAAGTAATATTCAAATGACCTAAACTTAAAAGTCTTCTTAAAAAATTAGTGCTTTAAAAGAAAACATTATAGCCCATTCACCTTTTCTTGATTTTTGTGAATCTCTTGTCTTTATTTCTGATAGTCTCTACTACCATCAGTCTCTCCCAGAACAAACTATAGTAGGGACATTTACGTTACCTTTTTCCATGGGTCCACTCATGTAGGCAGACCCATTTTTAGAAAACAGATGATTATTTTTATTTCATTATTGTTTTGATTAAGTGGTTCAGATTTTTATATACTTTAGCACTAAATTAGAATAGAACAGTAGGTGAAATTGCTAAGCTCGGCAAGCATACTGAGCTATGTCCCTGGCCCTGGTTTGTTTGTTCTTCTGGTACTGGGGTTTGAACTCAAGGTCTCATGCTTGCTAAGTAGGCGCTCTACCACTTGAGCAACTCTGCCAGCTTGTTTGTTTGTTTTAAAGTATTTTTTTGAGATAGGGTCTTGCTACATAGCCCCGACTGGCCTTAAACTCACAGTCTCCTGCTTCAGCTTTCCTAGTGTTGGCATTGCAGGTGTGAACCACTACTCCTGAGCATCTAATATTTTATTTTGATCAATACTTAAATGACTGTCTAGTTCCCAGGGAAGTTTTGTATAATGTACTGTGTAACTGGGTATGTTTCTCATTAGTTCCTTTCACAGTTCTTAATTTCAGGTTCACATTAAAATTTTTCTAATTACTTCTCTTTTAACTGTGTGATCTGCTTAGGAAACACTCAAATATACCCATGAAATACAATTACTGCTCTTTTCTTTAGACTGTTGCCTGATATTTTGGGGGTTTTACTTCCAGAGTAAATTTTATATTTAGTTAACCTTACATATATTCAAAGTCATAATAAACAAAAGTAGAAAATAGTAGACACCTCTTGGCTAATCTTTTCTCTGGACTAAATACCTAGTGTTCACTTATTAATTGGAAATTAATACAAGGTTTAGGTTTTGATGATACCAAGATGAATAACTTATCTTTCTAGTACTTAACCTATAGAGAAAGACACAAATGAGCAATATCTTAATTAGATGGGCTTAGTATTATGGTAGTTGATTACTCAGTCTGCTGAAGAAGTGCTTGAGGGACTAACCCACATGGAGGTTTGGGAAACCAGAGTAAGCTTCTGCAGGAAGGAAGAATGTAGAGGGAGCTGTAATTTCATGTAATGAAAGGACAGAAGAGGGAAGAATACGTAGTACATTTTATAGCATCTGTTAAAGTACAGAAGCTGGGCACAGTGGTGTAAGCCTGTAGTCCCAGTTGCTGGGGGAGGCTGTTACAGGAGGAGGAAATCTAAGAAATCTCAGTGGAGACAGTAGGGAGTTAAAATGGAGAGAAAGAGCTGGAAAAAATAAATCTAGCATTGAAAGAATAAGGAATTGGTTTAGAATTTAGGAAATTATTGAAAGTATGTCAACTTTAAGCTTGAGACCTTTCATATATATATCTATATATATCTTTTTATATAAATAAATGTACTTCTGTTATATTTGATAAGAATAGCTTTAGCCCAATGCTATTTGATAAAAAATATAATCTGCTTATTACACAATTATGCTACTTAATTTTGCAGCTAAATGATCCTTTTTCTTCCCCCACTGTTGGGGATCACACCCAGGGCCTCAAAATGTTTTTATTGTTTTGTTTTTTGAGATAGGCTCTGCTATATAGCCCAGTTTGTCCTAGAACTCATGATCCTTCTACCTCTGCCTCCTGAATGCTGGGGTTACAAGATGTGTGTACCGTGCCTGACCAAATGGAAGTTTTTAAAGAAGTTTAACATCTCTACTTGATACTTTAATCCAAGCTTGCTTTTTCAATAATGACGATGCAGACTGTTCATTTATTGTCTACTTATATTTTTGGCACCAAAAAATGTGCTTTTTTTCCTTCATTTTAAATTTTGAATTTTTAGTTATTTTTTATTATTTTTATTAATTTCATTAGGTATAACACTATTTCTGTACTATTATTTCACTTTAAATACTTTTCCTCTACATAGTTATTTCATAGAATTATAAGAATTGATGAAAATAGAAAGGTCCAGGCTAATCCTGTATTGTCTGTGAGTGGCTCAATTCTGTCTCATGCGTTAAAATTATTTGCAAAATACTGTTTTAATAATTCTGAGAACCACTCCTCTCCCATACTTGCAAACTTTTCCAGACAAGGTTACTATATGTCTGCATGTATATTCCACTAATAGTTAACTCTTCCTATATTCATCAGCCTTTATTGATAAGAAAAACTTTCATAGACCATCCAGCCGTCTTCATTTTTCTTTACACTGTACTGTTAAGATATTCATATCCTTTGATGTATGGGACAGTTTCCTAAGCTCTGCACAGTTTAAATTTGGTCTTTATTCTGTGCATATTTCTTTCTCTTTAAAATAATGTTATGCTCTTAGACTATCATTTTTTATGTCTTACCATATCAATAATAGTTTTTTTTTTTTTTTTTGTCCTTTACTGGGGTTTTCTGTACTTAGCATTGTCTGTTTCTTCCAAGTTGTTTTTTTTCTTTTTGTTCTGAGTTTATTTCCTTTTCTCTTTTTTATGTTGACCATTTCATCAACTCTTTGGAGATCCTGTTTATTATACCTTTATGTAGTAGAGAATTAGATAGTTGACTTGAAGCTTTGGGTTATGGCAGGATTTGTTACTGTAGTCTTCTTTAGACAACAAGAGTGCCTTACACATAGTAAGTATTTGTTCAGTAAACTAATGTATCACCGATTAATGAATAATCTCTTTCACTCTTGTTTTCAAAGTGTGACTCTATACAAAGGACTAAGTTGAATGTTTACTAGAGAACTTGCTTATGTTTTCATAAATTAGGTTTTCTCTTTCTCTTTTTCCTTTTGGTGTGATGGTGATCAAACCCAGGGCCTTGTGCATGCCAACTCTGTTCAGATTCTAAATTATGTTCTTAAATTATATGTATTTTATTAGATTTTCATCAGAAGAGTTCATTTTACCTTCTGTTAATTATGCTTTGGTTTAGTTTTCAGATAACTATTATCGTGCAGAAATGATTGATGCTCTGGCCAACTCTGTTACGCCTGCAGTTAGTGTGAATAATGAAGTGAGAACTTTGGATAACTTAAATCCTGATGTGCGACTAATTCTTGAAGAAATCACCAGGTTTTTGAATATGGAAAAACTTCTTCCAAGTTATAGACATACTATCACTGTCAGGTATCATTAAATTCTTTGCTTTTTATAACTATAAAATAAATATATTCTTATTAGAAAAAATTGAAAAGCATAGTAAAGTAGTAGGGGAAAATTAAAAATTTGTTCAACCACAGATAAATTGTTATAGTTAGAGAATATGCTTCTTAATTAAGTTTATATCATAAATACTTTCTCATGTCACCAAAAATTCTTCATAAGCATCATTTTTGATGACTAACTTGTTTTTTGCTTCATTAGATTCAATGTAAATATCCCTCTGTTAGCCACCTTTTCAGGTGACTTTTCACTTCTGTCTACTTTGTATATGGCAGGAGACCATATACATATACATATACATATACATTCAATAATGATGATGCATACTGTTCATTTATTGTCTACTTATATTTTTGGCACCAAAAAAATGTGCTTTTTTTCCTTTGTTTTAAATTTTGAATTTTCATATTCAAACAATATGAATAGTTTTAAGTTTTAACCTTCCATTTATGTAGTGAGTAAATTGTATTAAAAATTTTGGAGAAAATACTTTATTACATTTTATGGTAAATACCTTTTGCCGAAGAGTATTCCTGTTAGAAATGTAATGATACATGAAATTGAGTTTCCAAGCAAGTTTTGAAATTTGTTTTCTTTTAATGGGATTTAGATAATAATTTTGAAATTTTTTCATCCCATAAAAATAGAATGTCACAAAATTGTATGTGGATTCAAATTACATCAGTTTTTAAATGTACTGAATAAAATCTCTTAGTAGCTAGAAAATAAATTTGATTCATACTGCCTCAGTGAAAGTAGCTAACTTAATTTTATTTCTTTTTCTAGTTGCTTGAGAGCCATCAGAGTGCTTCAGAAGAATGGTCATGTGCCGAGTGATCCAGCTCTTTTTAAGTCTTATGCTGAGTATGGCCACTTTGTGGACATCAGGATAGCAGCCTTGGAAGCAGTTGTTGATTATACTAAAGGTGATCTTTTAGATGTAGATGCTCATGTCATTTTAGAAAGAAATACTTTTTTTTTCTTTTTTTATTATATTCATATGTGCATAAAGTGTTAGGGTCATTTCTCCCCCCTTACCCCCACCCCCTCCTTACCCCCCCACTCCCTCCCTTACTCCCTCAATCCCTTGCTACCAGGCAGAAACTATTTTACCCTTATCTCTAGTTTTGTTGGAGAGAGAATATAAGCAATAATAGGAAGGAGCAAGGGTTTTTTCTTGTTGAGATAAGGATAGCTATACAGAGAATTGACTCGCATTGTTTTCCTGTACATGTGTGTTACCTTCTAAGTTAATTCTTCTCGAACTAACCTGGTCCCCTTCTCCTATTGGCCTTAGGTTGCTTTAAAGTGTCTGCTTTAGTTTCTCTGCATTGAGGGCAACAAATGCTATCTAGTTTTTTGGGTGTTTTATCATGTGATCAAAGTCCAATCCTCTTGTTGTGTTTGCCCTTGATCTGATGTCCACATATGAGGGAGAACATATGATTTTTGGTCTTTTGGGCCAGGCTAACCTCACTCAGAATGATGTTCTTCAGTTCCATCCATTTACCTGCAAATGATAACATTTCATTCTTCTTCATGGCTGCATAGAATTCCATTGTGTATAAATAACCACATTTTCTTAATCCATTCGTCAGTAATGGGGCATCTTGGCTGTTTCCATAACTTGGCTATTGTGAATAGTGCTGCAATAAACATGGGTGTGCAGGTGCCTCTGGAGTAACCTGTGTCACAGTCTTTTGGGTATATCCCCAAGAGTGGTATTGCTGGATCATAATGGTAGATTAATGTTTAGGTTTTTAAGAAGCCTCCAAATTTTTTTCCAGAGTGGTTGTACTAGTTTCCATTCCCACCAGCAGTGTAAGAGGGTTCCTTTTTCCCCACATCCTTGCCAACACCTATTGTTAGTGGTGTTGCTAATGATGGCTATTCTAATGGAGGTGAGGTGGAATCTTAGTGTGGTTTTAATTTGCATTTCCTTTATTGCTAGAGATGGTGAGCATTTTTTCATGTGTTTTTTGGCCATTTGAATTTCTTCTTTTGAGAAAGTTCTGTTTAGTTCACTTGCCCATTTCTTTATTGGTTCATTAGTTTTGGGAGAATTTAGTTTTTTGACTTCCCTATCTATTCTGGTTATCAGTCCTTTGTCTGATGTGTAGCTGGCAAATATTTTCTCCCACTCTGTGGGTGGTCTCTTCAGTTTAGAGACCATTTCTTTTGTTGAGCAGAAGCTTTTTAGTTTTATGAAGTCCCATTTATCTATGCTATCTGAAAGAAATGCTTTTTAAAGACAGTCTTGATTGTTGGTGTTTACTAAGATAATTTTAATTGTAAATTCTTGACCTACTGAATTTGGAAAGAATTTTTTGTAAATGTAAGATTCATGTAAGAGTAAATGAGGGAAACAATTAAATTATAGATATCTTTGAACTTTTAGAGAAGTCATGGTATTCTGTAGATTAAATTGCGTATTATATTTTGACTTTTTTAAAAATTAGCACATATAACTTGCAAAAGGGGGTTTCATTTTGTTAGTCCTATACATACAAGTTATTTTTAAAAATAAGAGAACTTTTACAAATGTCTAAGAATTCAAGAAAATACCTTATTTACATCTGTGTCAAAGTTTGTATCTGAAAATCGAGCAGGAGACCATAAACAGTAACTCCAGTAGAGAAACTTAGCAGGGCTTCATGAATTTGTTAAAAAAGACATAAGGCAGACCAAAAAATGAATGAAAGAATAATGCATATGGCTATGTTTTGGCACACACCAGTACAGCCAGGTACTGAAAAGGCAGAGGATGGAAAATAGTGTTTAGTGCTAGTGGGCCGGAGATGGGGAGAAAAGGAGGTAGAAAGGTTCCCTCTCAACCAATAAAGCTAGGTGTGATGGTGTGTGCCTGTCATCCCAGCTAAGCTGGAGGTGTAAATAGGAGGATCACAGTCCACTGTCAGCCTGGGCAACAACGTGAGACTGTTCAAAAAAATAACTAAAGCAAATAGGACTGGGGGTGTGGCTCAAGTGGTAGGGCACCTGCCTAGCAAGCATTCTGACTCTCCAAGACTGTATCAGTGACAAAGTCATCAGGTAGAGAATCTTAGATAACTGCCCTTAGAAATTACATAGCCATTTTGTTCACCGTCTTTTGAATGTATTTCTGATATTCCTAGGAACTTACACATTTTTTCTTAAAGTGAAAAATTAAAGTTTCAGCAGAATTTAGCTTAGGTCAATTTAATTTATACCCTATTAGAGTATTCTGTTATTTCTTGGATTATTATTTTGCTTACAACTTGTTTTTATTTTTCATGACTTTTTAACATCTTCACTTCTTTATCTTTCTCATGCTGAGTTTCTCAAAATGTTTTTAATATGAATTATTCATTTTGGCAACACTGGAGTTTGAACCCAGGTCTTTACACTTCCTAGGCAGGCACTTTACTGCTTGAGTCATACCTCCAGCCCTTTAACATTCTTAAAAATAAAACTCCCAAACATAATTTTCATCTGAACTAGAGGTGAATCAAAATAACACAAGATTGGTGAATGTGTACAGTGAAAGAACTAGTGATAACTGCTCATATAAAGAGTTAAGCTTAAACATGTGTTAAGCTGCTTATAAAATTTAATGTATATTTCAAATATAATTCTTTAAAATTACTATGCAAGTAAAGGAAATATGTAAATGTAGTCTACATCTCAAATTGCAGATTATAGCACTAAAATATGGGAAGAGTAAAGAAGTTAATTCTACTTATATTTAACTCTTTGTACTTTTAACACATTTCAGTAGAAATGTAGTCAGAAAGTAAAGAAAGGGGGCAATGTTACGTCTACGTTGCATATATTTTATATATATATATATATATATATGCATATGTAAAACATGTTGGCCTCAGTTCAGAAGACTGTCATTTTTTTTCTCTTTAGTGTCTAAAGTATCCTTGCATTTAAGAAATGTTGGTGTAAATAGTAATTTGTTGTTATTAAATTAATTCTTTGGAAAGAATAAGTGATCCTGTATCAGTCTCCATTTCTATATTGAAGTCATACCAATTTGAAAACTACAAGTCTTGATCTTAAGGTCCATTAAATTTGGTAGTATTCCCAGCCTTCTTTCCTAAGATGTATGAGTGAGTGTCTCATGAATATGAGGAAGAATTCATGAAATAGTACTACCTGCAATAAGACAGAATACTCATGTTATAGTTTCCAAATAAATGCTAAACTAATAAGTATAATTTAATTGAGTGCTGTTTAAACATGAAGCACGAAACCAGACTTCATTGTTGTTAACCAGTAATGTGAAATACTGGTGCTCAAATTAGAAAACGAAAGAAATGAGAACTATTGGGAATAAAAATTTTAAGAATAAAGCTTTTCCACTTATAAAATCAAAACATACTGAAGAGACAAATGGAAACTAGCTAGTGAGTCATTTTATGTCAAGTATATTCATAGCACTATTTTTGTAATTGCTTTTATATTACATTGAAAAATTAAGACTGCCCTTTAGTCATAAGGAAAAAAATCATATGTCAAGAACAACTGTCTTACTGTATAATACAGTTGAGATAACATTGGATTTTAGTCATTTAGAAATAATTGGACAGATTTTACCTAATTAATTTTTTTTCTAATTTAGGGCTCTTAATTAGTTTGCTTTACGTTGTGTGTGCTATTGGCTTGAACTTTAGTGAAAAAAAATATGTACATTGGTACTATTTTATGTCTTCATTATATATGCATGATTCTTTGGAAGGTTACAAAATGGTCCAATACATAAAAAAGGTAAAAAAAAAAAAAATTGAAAACTCTCTACTTACCACTTTTTATTTGTTAGGTAATATTTTATAATTGATAAATTTATTTCCTCGTTTTTATTTTCAGTGGACAGGAGTTATGAAGAACTGCAGTGGCTGCTTAATATGATTCAGGATGATCCTGTACCCTATGTAAGGTTAGTTTATGAACTGTAATACTTTGCTTTAGTAAGTTCTCAAGTGAATTGAATAAGTCTTCGAAGAGTATACAGTTTATGATTTTTGAAAATATGAGAATATGTTAATGTATTTATCTGTATCTTATTTGATTTTTAAAATTTGATTTTTGAAAAGCATTTTTAAAATGCACAGTTAGTAAACAAAGTTTATTCCATGTAATTTTGGATATGATTTTTCTGTTTTAACTTAAAGGCTTACATAACAGTTTGAAGTGAACATGGGTAGCCCCTTATGTGTCCCAACTTCTGTGTTAATGGGTTTCTTCATTTTGAAAATAATTAAGAGCAATGTTTTAGGTCACTCCACTTACTCCTTTCTGTCTCATAAAGTTTTAGTTTTTATTATACTTGGGATTTTTGAAAACAGGGAATACTTCATTATTAAGAATTTTGAAAATAAAAGAATCCCAATTCTGATGTTGCAACCTCTTTCATTTTTGTATCGCTTTTTAGTCACTCCCTTCATTTTTGCTGCTTTCTTTTACAAAAAAGACCCATTTTTGTGTCTTCCTTTCTTTGTACATAGTAATCAGTCATAATTCTATTTGTTTTAATTTTATGACTACCTAGAACAGGATTTTGAAGTTTCATTACTTGTAGTCATTCCAATTAGAAACAAGGACATAGACCCAGAGGCCTTAATTGTCTTACTCAACTTTACACATCAGTTGTTAGATATTGTTCTTCTAATATGACATGAACTCTGCCTTCCAACCTCACTGAAAGCATCTAGGAGTGATAAATCCACTGGAGAGCTTGGTATTTTACCAGCAGTAGATTTTGAGGATGTTTGTGATAGTGAATTCTTGGTTAAGTGACCTAATATTTCAGTGTTTTAAGTAATGCTTGTTATAAAAGTATTCCTGGTATGTTTTGCTTTTAAGATTTCATAGTTCCTGATTTATGAATTTTGGGCTGGAAATGTGGCTCAAATGGTAGAGCTCCTGCCTAGTAAGTGTGAAGCCTTGACTGCAATCCCCAGTACCACAAACAAAAACAAACAAACAAACAAACAAACAATATATATGGTTTCAAGCTAATTAAATACATTTTGGTTGACCTGTATATTAATTTGACAAATTTCTACCACTTCTCCCTTTCCATGAAGTTTGCTGTTGATTTTACATGTCTGTTAAGAACAAAAAAATAAGATGCATGATTTTTATTTATTTTTTCAGAGCAATTTCTTTTTTTATCTTTTAAAAAAATTTTGTTGTTGTAATGAGGGTAAATAGTGTCATTTACAAGCGTTCTTACAATATTCTTTTTTATATTAATTGTATAATTGTAATTATATTCATTGTGATATTTCCATATGTGCATATAATGTACTTTGGTCAAATTCACCCCCTCTGTATAGATGCATAGTTTTAAATAAATCTTTAAATCTGTGCCTGTTGTTTTCAAACCAAAATTTACCATTTTGGAAATTACAAAGTTTTGTTTCAATGAGAATGATTTTTTAAAATACTTTTACAAATTTTGGAAAAATGTAGAATCACATTAAGAAAACTCTACAAAAACTTGTAGTCACTATATCCAGAAATAAGTGTTGTTACACATTTTAATTTGTCGCTTTCTGGTTGTTTATATGTATGTATATACTTTTACATTGATAAGAAGAACCACGAGTTGTATTTTCTTATATGGTATTGGATTAATTTAAAGATACCATGGAATTATCCTCTCATTTTATAATTGAGCATGCTCATGATCCATTGTGCCTTTTCCTTGTGGGAACATATATTTATATTCTATGCCTTTTCTCCTGCAAAAATATTAAATGGTTTGGACTGGGTTTTTTATTTGTTTTGATTCAATTCTTTCTTAATAGTAATTGACAGTGCAATTGGATTGTCCCACCAAAAAAGTCCTCAATTTGTCAGGCAAATAATAATGATGTTTTTGGTGCTATCAAACCTGTGACTTTCTTGAGGTTTGCTTCAGTTCTGTTCCAGATATGTGAAGGATTTACTTGTGAATCTTGACATTTAATCTGTGAAAAATTAAACATAGGATTTTCATTATCTTCTCTTACCTCTTTTGAGTATTATTTTTTATCTGTAATGGTGTGTGTATATATATATATATATATCCTTATAAAAAATCTTTCTTCTACCACCTAAACTTTAAAGAGAAACAAATTTAATTTGCTAAAAATTATATTTGTACTAATCCTCACTGCTCTTTTACTAGTAATTTTAAGGGTAACACCAGAGCACCCTTTATAATTTATGTGCATGATTATAAAGAGTTTGTAATGATCTGAGTAAATATCATAAGGTTTTATACTTGGTCTTTACTTCACTTTTAGGCTAATTTGGAAAGCAGCTCTACAGAAACTTACTTTCCTTCTTAGTACAAATTAAAAGTATAATGCTGTTAACATGCTTCACTGATCAAACTCCCCAGCCCTCAGAAAGCTAAGGCACTTAAACTGGAGTTTGAGACCAACATGGGCAACATAGTGAGACCCTGTCTGCAAAAGCAAACAGAAAAATTCACCCATATTTTAAAAGATCCTATATATCCATACTACTGATCTCTTGTAGAGTAAGAGATCTTGAAGGGCAAGAATTGTTTTTATTATTTTTTGCTGGTACTGGAGTTTGAACTCAGGGCTTTGTGCTTGCTAGGCAGGCATTCTACCACTAGAGCCACTCCACCAGCCCAGGAATTGTGTTTTAAAAATGAAAATGAGTTTATAAAATATCTGTAAAGATTTGTATTCTCTTCTGTATTACCTGTCTATAAATTGCATCTATAACCACATTTTGCTTTTTTGTTCTTACAGCCTTTAGTAGTCTTATTTCATGCAGTCTTTAATTTCACAGCACAAAAGAATGTTAACAGAATTCATCTCTTTCAGTTTTACAACCATGAAGTTACAACCAAAAGCCCTTAAATGACAAATTACTTAGCCAATCATATTTCCTCTTATATCCTTCTCAATTACAAATCTAATTTGATGTCTTGCCACCAATTGTTAAATGTAAAAATGTCTCAGGCTGAGCACCCACCAGTGGCTCTTGCCTGTAATCCTGTCTACTCAGGTGGCAGAGATCAGGAGGATCATGGTTTGAATCCAGTCTGGTCAAATAGTCCGAGAGACCCTATCTCAAAAAAACCCATCACAAAAAGGGCTAGCAGGGTGGCTCAAGGTGTAAACACTGAGTTTAAACCCTAGTACTGCAAAAAAAAAAAAAAAAAAAAAGTCTCAGATTCATCTTTTTCAAAGTTTTCCTGTCCCTAAAAATTATGTCAGTTTCTCTCCTACTCACTTATAGTCAAGAACTCTAATTTCTGTAGAGTACTAAATTTCTCATACTTGATACTAGTTTCATTTATCTCTTCACTAAATGTTAAGCTACTGCCATACCCTTCTTTCCTTTCCTTTCCTGCAATTTTTATGATGCCTTCTGTTCATAGCATCAGATATTTTTTATTTTCAAATTTTGTTTTCTTCATGGTTTTGAAGAAATTTTGAATGAAAAACAGGTGACCTATTATGAGATTAAGAACTCCTGGTAGTGAAGTTTAACAGGTACACCTAGAAGGATACTTTTAATTGATTCTTCTCAACCTCAGCCTATTTTGAAGAAAATTCTTTATAGGCTTTATTACAATGTACTTCTGCCCATTTCCATGCTCTACAAAGATACATATTTTTATACTTAATTGGCCAGGGTTTTTGTACATGTTTTAAAAACAAAAACAAAACATGAGCTATGTATTTTCCACCATAGGATGGGAAAGATTGGTTATGGTGTGTAGTCAAGTTTAAGGAGACCTTATTACACAGTAAAGTGATTTAGACAAGGCATACCCACTGGAATTTTTTAATGAAAAAGTAAGTAGTAAATATTTGGGGCATAACATAATTTCTTTTTAAATTAAGCACAAAATTAGACCTATTGGAAAATGATAAAATAGGAAGTACAGATAATTTTCGCATGTTGCCACCAGTCAGTAAAGGCTCAGCAAGAATTTCTTTATTTTTTGCTCTTTCAGGCATAAGATTCTAAACATGTTGACTAAGAACCCTCCATTTACAAAGAACATGGAGTCTCCCTTGTGCAATGAAGCCCTGGTAGATCAACTTTGGAAACTTATGAATTCTGGTGAGAGAACAGTGATTTTTCAAAAAGGAGTTATTATTGGAATATTTCATTTTAAAACAGGTTTTTAATTCAGTAGCACATATCAGATATCTTAATCCTTTTTTGTTGTGGTACTGGGGTTTGAACTTCTTTCAAGAAATAGAAATGAGAATTCATCAATAACAAAAGGAGCTAAAATATCAAATTCACTTTGGAGTAATCCAAAGCTGATTTGAGGTGTGTTGACTTTCCTAGCTATAAAATTAGTTAAATACATTTAAAGTATATGGGTGAGTATATGTCATTAAGAAAAAAATCATTAGGTGCTTTTGAAGAATCAAATGTAGAAATATTTGCTTAGCTGGTTTTAAAAACTTCAGTAGGAGAATAATTGTGGTTGAATATGCACAAACAGGAGTTAGAAGTTGAAATCAGTTTGAGAGTGAGACAGATGAAATAAGATGATGTTCATGGACTGGGCATGGTAGCACATGCCTACACTCTCAGCTCCATGGAAAGCAGAGATAGGAAGATGTGATTTGAGGCCAAGATCAGCCAGGGCAACGTTAGCACTAAACTTTATCTGAAATACAAACTAAAACCATAATGACTGGAAGTGTGGCTCAAGTTGTAGAATACTTGCCTGGCAATCATTAGGCTCTGTGTTCAATCCTAAGTACTGAAGATAGGGAGGGAAATGAAAGAGAGGGAGGAAGGGAGGTGATATTCATAGTTTTTGGAAAATTCATATTCCAATTTATATTAGTAATATTCAGTTTAGACATACACAAGAAGGAATTGGAACTAAGAGAGGTACAGAAACTGGGCTGCTGATAACTGAGTCACTGTGATGCTCTTGTAACAGAAGGAAGATTCCCAGACTTAACGCTTCAGATCCCACGAACTGCCTAGTTTCTGCACACATCCTCCATGTGGTGGTATGTGACTCCATTTAGCCTTAAATCCTGGGAGGTAGGCACTCTAATAATCTAATAATCCACCAGATCTTGCTTTGAACACACACACACACACACACACACACACACACACAGAGTGTATTGTGTATGTTTATATAAAGTTCAGACACATATCTGATATCTTAACCCTTTTTTGTTGCAGTACTTGGGTTTGAACTTGAGACCTTGAACCACTCCACCAGCCTTTTTTTGTGAACGGTTTTTTCTTCTCTCTTTTTTTTTTTATCTTATTGGTTTTACATTTAAAACAATATAAAATGGCTATACATTGTTTAGGTCACCCACCTCCACACTTCAAGGCAGAACCTGTTCCGCCCTCTAGTTCTCCAGTTTTGTTGAAGAGAAAACGTAAGCGATAATGACAAAGATGTAGAGTTTTGCTAGTTTGAAATAAAGATAGCTATACAGAGAGATTCCTAGCATTGCTTCCATGCATGTGTGTATTGCAACCCACATATAGCCTTTATAATGTTGAGGTACATTCCTTCTATTCCTAGTTTTCTTAGAGCTTTTATCATGAAGTGGTGTTGAGTCTTATCAAAGGCTTTTTCTGCATGTATTGAGATGATTGAGTGGTTTTTGTCTTTGCTTCTTTTAATGTGCTATATTACATTTATAGATTTGTGTATGTTGAACCATCCCTTCATCCCTGGGATGAAGCCGACTGGGTCACGGTGAATGATCTTTCTGATATGTTGTTGGATTCAGTTTGCCATTATTTTATTGAGGATTTTTGCATCAGTGTTCATTAAAGAGTTCATTAAAAAGTTCATTAAAGAGTTCATTAAAGCCTGTAGTTCTCCTTTCTGGATGTGTCCTTGTCTGGTTTTGGGATGAGTGTAATACTGGCTTCATAGAATGAGCTAGGGCAGTGTTCCTTCTCTTTCTACTCATGGAAAATTTTAAGGAGTGTTGGTTTTAGTTCTTCTTTAAAGGTCTGGTAGAATTCAGTGGAGAATCTGTCAGTTCCTGGACTTTTCTTTTTTGGGAGACTCTTTATTGCTGCTTCAATTTCATTACATGTTATAGATCTGTTTAGTGGTTAATGTCCTGTTGGTTCAGTTTTGAATGGTCATAGTATCTAGAAACTTGTCCATTTCATCAAGATTTTCCAATTTATTGGAATATAGGTTCTCAGAGTAGTCTTTGATGATTCCTTGGATTTACTTAGTGTTTGTTGTTATCTCACCTTTTTCATTTCTGATTTTTTTGGGTCTTTTCCCTCATTTTAATCAGGTTTGCCAGGGGTTTTTCAAATATCTAGCTTTTTGTTTCATTGATTCTTTGTATGGGTTTTTTGTTCTCTATTTTGTTAATTTTGGCCCCTATTTTTATTATTTCTTTCCTTCTGCTTGTTGTGGGTTTTGCTTGTTCTTGTTTTTCTAGGAGTTTCAGATGTAGTATTAGGTTATTTATTTGAGATCTTTCTGTTCCTTTAATATTTGCACTTATGGATATAAACTTTTCTCTTAGGACTGCCTTTGCTGTGTCCCATAAGTTTTGGTAGGTGGTATTTTCATTTTCATAAACTTCCAGGAAACTTTATTTCCTCTCTTATTTCTTCTGTGACCCACAGATGGTTGAACAATGTGTTATTCAGCCTCCAATTATTTGTGTATTTTTTGTTGTTGTTTTTGTTGTTGAGTTCTAGTTTTAATGCATTGTGATTAGATAAAGTGCAGAGGGTTACCTGTGTTTTCTTGTATTTACTGAGACTTGCTTTGTGCCCTAAGATATGATCTATTTTGGAGAAAGTTCTGTGAGCTGCTGAGAAAAATGTGTATTGTGCTGTTATTAGATGAAATATTCTGTAGACATCAGTGAGGTCCATTTGATCTATGGTGTCATTTAGTTTTAATATTTCTTTGTTGATTTTTTGTTTGGATAATCTATCTATTGGTGATAGAGGGCTACTAAAGTCTCACACTACCACTGTGTTGGAGTCTATATGTGCTTTTAAGTCCATAGTGTATGTTTAATGAAACTGGTTATGCTGACATTTGGGTGCATATAGCTTGATTGTTGTTATTTCCTTTTTGATGTATTGCCCTTCTTATTAGTATGAAGTATCCTCCTTTATCATGTTTGACTAGTGTTAGTTTGAAGTCTACTTTGTTATAAGTATTGCTAATCCTGCCTCTTTTGGGGGGACATTGACTTGGTAAATCTTCCAGCCTTTCACCCTAAGTCAGTGCTTATTTCTGTCAATGAGATGGGTCTCCTGTAAACAACAGATTGTCAGATCTTCCTTTTTAATTCAGTTTGCCAAACAGTGCCTTTCGATAGGGACGTTGAGTCCATTGACATTCAGTGTTAATATTGATAGATATGTGGTGATTCCTGCCATTTAGTTGTTTTTGTTGTTTTAATGACAGTATGCCATGGGGAGGTTCTGTTTTGGTCAGGTCTCTGGTGTTCTGAAGGCTTCCTGTACCTGAAAGGGTAAAACTTTCTCAAGATTTGAGTATTTTCTGTTAATTTTTTTTATTGAATATATTATGTATCTCTTTGGCTTGCACCTCTTCTCCTTCAATGCCCATGATCTCAGGTTTGGTCTTTTGATGGAGTCACTGAGTTCTTGCATATTTTTTTTGTGGGAGCTCTTGAGTTGTTTTCTTTTTAATTTGTATTTTATCCTTGAGCGCTGAGATTCTGTCTTCCACTTGTTCTAGTCTGCCGGAGTGGCCTTCCAATGTGTTTTTTTGTTTGACTAAAGGGACTTTTTATTTCCAAGATTTCTGTTTAAATCTTTTTTCTGGGGTTTTCCATATCTTTGTTCAACTCCTCTTTTATATTTTGTGTTGTCTTCTTTAATTCGTATATCTTTCTATATATAGTGTTCTTTGTTTCACTTTGGTGTTTGTTGAAGTCCTCTCTGAGTTCATTTATTTGTTTCTGTGCCTTTTCATGTTCTTCATTTTTGGTGTCTTGAAATTTCTTGAGTACATCTTGTACATTCTGGTTAACCATGTCTGGTATCTTCTCATGGATTTCTCAGAGAGTTCTTCCAAGATTTCTTCCTTGATGTTTTTTTTTATGCATGTCACCAGACTCCTTAGTGACATTTATCATTGTTTTGTTGGGGTCAGGAACTGGCTATCCATTTTCTTCATTTCACACTGAGTCCTATACTGAATTATTTTTTTTTTGAGGAGAGTGATTTCCATTCCTTTTTCTTCTTCCCATCGCTCCACTTGGTGCTGTGCAACTATGTTCTTAGTAGGATAGTTGATGGCATTGATTGCCTGTTTTCTTTCCCTTGATTTAGTTTTTGTGTTGTGACTGACTTGGTTGTTAGCTAGGTTGATGTGCTCTTTTTGTCTCTGGCCTGGAGGTGTAATTTAGAAATAACAAATTCACAGGTTCAATGCCAGACCAGTTGTTTACATATGATATAGGAAACCTCTTGGTGATAAAAACAGTGGGAGTTGGGGAGGTAATGGTTATTAAACTAGATATAGAAATTTGGGAAATTGGTAACGGTAGCACTAAAAGGAGGGGTGTGGGTAAAGGGGTGGGTGGGTGGGGCAGGAGGCATGGGTGGCTACTGGGTTTTGTGGCCCTTGTGTGTGTTTGGGTGTATTTCTGTTGTAGTAGAGGGTGCTTGTGTCAGGGGATTGCAGGGGGCTGGTGTTGTGTATAGTTGGTACAGTAGGTAGTCAGGAGATAGTGAATGTGTAGGAAGGGAGGATAGTGTGATGACAGGTTAAGGGGGGATAACAGGAGGCGGTGAAGACGAGGAGAGAATGAATGAAAAGGGGTAGAAAGAGTAGTTCAGAGGGAGAACAATGGGTTGTAACACAGGAAAAGGAGGGAAAGTGGGGGTAAGAATGGGAAAAGAAATTAGTGATGGTGAAATTAATGATACAGAAAAAAAAAACCCACAAAAAAAAAAAAAAAAAGAAGCACAACATAAAACACAAAGTACAGGAACAACAAAAAGTTTAGTTTTTTGGTAAAAGTTCTGGAGTTAGTCCTTAAGCATCCAGTCCTGTTTATTGGCATCCAAGCAGGACCTCTGATGTGGTCTCACCAGGTGACTGGCCTGTGAGTAGTACTTTGTTCCTTCTTTCTACAGGGTTAGTTGCAATTGGGAGATGATGTGAGTCTGCCAGTTTGTGCAGGGTGGTCAGAGTTGTTGTTTTTCACCAGGTGGTAGCTGAGTTGCCCTTCAGCTGCAACTGTTTGGTCAGCGCTTCCCCAGCAAGGTGGGCAGTTTAGTTTTGATTGCTGCCCTCTGTCCCAAGAGATCAGCTCCAGGACCCATCCCTTGCCCCACTTTGAGGGGTTGACCTGTTGCCCTGCTCCCACCTCAGGTCAGCCTTTGTGCATCTCCTGTCCGCTGCTGAATGCTAGCAGCTCCTCTGGGAGGTTGGTCTGTCACCCACCCCATCCCCATTCTCCAGGACAGGTTGAGAGTTCCACCCCACCTCTGCTGTCAGTGTTAGATTACAGTTTGTTGTTTATGCTGTTCTGTTTGTTGGGGGGAGGGTTCGGTCTGCCCAGGGGCTGTGCTGGATTATGTTCCCTGCAGGGTGGGTGGGGGAGTCCTGTAGTGCATGCTTCTCACCTGTTTGTTCTGCAGAGTCATGCAAGCAGCTTTGGAGCTGGCTGGTGGGGAGAATGGTGTCAGTTTTCTCAGTGTGGTGCTGCATAACGAGGCTTTCCACAGGATGTCGCAGAGTTTGATTCTGATTGATGCTCTGTCTTCTGCTTTTTGGGAGAAAGAAACAAAAAAAAAAAATAGATAAACAGCCAGGGGACTTTTTTCACAGGGCCAGACATGCCTTGCTGGCTATGCCATAGGGGAGTTTTGTGGCTGTTAGATACAATTAAAGGCTGATTTAAGGGTCAGTCTTTGAATTTTATGTGCATCTATAATGTGATGGTGGTTATTATTTTGGCTAGAAGCAATCAGAATTATCCAAGTGTGGTTCTGAAGTCTCAGACTGGTTTCTGGAGTCACGGAGCTTAGAATTTCTGATTCCCTACCCTAACTGCCATCTTTGATTCCTGAAGGGTTTTTTTGAGATAGGGTCTCATGAACTATTTATTTGCCCAGGCTGACTTCAAACTGCGATCCTCCTGATATCTGCTTCCCCAGTAACTAGGATTACAGGCAAGAGCCACCGGCACCCAGGGGTTTTTTTTTGTCAGTACTAGGGTTTAAACTCAGGACCTTGTGCTTGCGCTGTTCCCCCAGACCATATTTGTAACTTTTTAATCCCAGTGTTTTTTTTCTAAAAATTTGAAGACTTAGAGAAGTTTGAACAGTATAATGAATAATACTATATATTCAATTCAGTCCCTAGTAGTTAAAATTTTATCATGTTTACTTTATCTCCTTTTACTTCTCTGTCTCTGTCTACATTTATAGATCTGTGAGTATTGTATACCCTCTTTTTTTCTTAAGTATTTGAGACTAAGTTACATCATAAGCCTCTTCCCAAATACTTCAGAGTATACTGCTAAGAGTAAGGACATTCTCCCAAGAATAAGGTATAAGATACCTTATCACATTCTATCCCAGTATATAGCCCATATTCAGACTTCCTCAGTTGTTTACAATGATGCCATAGAGTTGTTCCCATAATGCTTTCAAATTAATAATCCTCCATAGAAAGATAGTAAACATTTTTAAGGAAAAGGATTCTTTAATTATATAGATGTCCTTAGTTGCTTAAGAATCTTAAGTAGATTTATTTTTAACTGAAAATATCATTGTCTAAGGACAAACATTTCCAAACGTTTCATACATTAATTTATTTACTAGTTACTACTTGAAGTGCCTTCTGTTTGCCACTATGCTGTTTTGTGCTACAAAGACGTTTTTTGTCTTAACTTTGTTTAATGGAAAGAGAAACTTAGGGACAGGTACATTATAGTATAAAGAGGTAGTTGCTAAACTAAAGAGAGCACACTTCTCAAGGAGCCATGAGTCTTGTCTGGAATGGTAGAATATTCATGGAAAGGTGGCATTTGAGGAATAGGGAGTAGTTTGCCAGCAGGAGAAAGACATTTAGAGGATTATGTATAAAATCCTCACATTCTGAAAGCAGTGTTACCTGGAAAGATAGATTGGGATCCAAATCTGAAGGGGCTTGCATTTTATGCTGTGGGCAGTGTGGAGCAGGTGCAGTTAGGCTCTGGCTGACTTCTATAAGCTCTGTGTGCTACCTTTTTTTATTTCTCCATGCTGAAAGAAATTATTTTCCTTCCCAAAAGAAATTGTTCCACAATTCTAAACATAGAAGATCCTGCCTTTTATAACTTTAAAGTAAGGTACTGAATTATACACCATGACAAAAGTTAACAAGTAAAAACCAAAGAATTGGATATTTTTAAGACATACATAATTCTGGTATTGCCTTGTTAAGAATGATTTTTTTCATTTCTGAAGATACAGGCCTTCATTGTGGAAATAATTGCAAAGGAAATATTAGCCATTACTCCCAAGTTGCTCTTTAATATTTGGCACTTTGCTTAAGAGTGACATAAAAACATTAATGTCATTGTTTGGTATATTGAAGGCTGGTTATTCCTATCATAAGTTTTAGTGTTTGAAAGTTTACAGCTGTACGTAGGGGGGTAGAATGAGGAACAACTTTTAATTCAGTTTGGCAGGATTTGCCAGGTTTCAGAGTAAGGAAATGAAACAATCTTGATAATAACATTAGAAGGTTTCAAAGTTCTTCCCTTCTATGTCTCTCTCCCCAGTGCATCCTTAAAACACATTAATTTGCTTTTTGGGAAATAATATATTCATACACACATACAAATATAGATGAATTTTCTGCTTTTCCTTAGTGTGTAAGATAGAGATCAGAATATTAATACCCAGTGACAGTTGTATTTATCTGGCTCAACCTTATACACACTTCTTTTTCTTTTTTGTAGGACTGGGGTTTGATCTTACGTCTTTGCATTTGTTAGACAGATGCTGTAGCACTTGAGCCATACTGCTAGGCCCCTCTTCTCCTTTTTAGGTGGTACTGGGATTTGGACTAGGGCCGCATATTTGCTAGGCAGATACTCTGTAACTGGAGCCATAACCCCCAGCCCTTTCTACTTTAATTAATTTTCAGATAGGTTGTTGTGTTTTTGCCTGGGTTGGTCTGGACCATGATCCTATTTGTGCTTCATGCATAGCTGGGATGGCAAGGGTATGCCACCATGCCCATCTTACTGGTTGAGTTGGGATTTTGCTTACTGTTTTTCTCGCCTGGCTTCAAACTGCCATCTTCTTAATCTCTGCCTCCCAAGTAGCTGAAATTACAGATGTGAGCCATTCTACCAGTCTTCAACCTCGTACAAATTTCTAAGCGTTGGTAGTCAATTAGAAGTGCTAGGTTTATGCAGAAATGTTCTGAAAACAGAGGCTTTTAAAGTGAGCTTTCTTTTAAGTAGTTTTATTTATTTATTTTATTTTTTGGCAGTAGTAGGGTTAGAACTCAAGGCCTTTTACTTACCAGGCAGGTACTCTACCACTTGAGCCATGTCCCAGTCCATTAACAGTTTTTTGGCTTGATCAGTTTTAATAGTAGTTATGTAGGAAAATGAAGAGAGGATTTTTTTTTTTTTGATAGAAGCAGATTTACTGTTTTAAGGGGTTTGTCCTAATGCAGTTCTGATCTGGAGAACATAATATTTTAGAGTAAAAAACACCACAACCATGTGCAAAATAATGATGTTCATTCCTTCTCCCAATAGAAGGCCTACTGAAACCAAAAGGCCCACACAGAGCTAAGAAGTAACAAGTCATATTCTAGGCATTTAGCAGCCTTTGCCATGCCATCCACTCATTCTTATCCAGATTTTCCAAAACAAAACAAAAACCCTAGCTCATCAAAATAGACTTTTCCATTTGTTTTTAATACTAATTTGTAAACTGTAAGGATTTTGCAATTGCATGTCTTGTTTTCATGACATATAAAGGTTCAAGGTGGTTATTTGTATCACACATGATTAGGCACTATTGATATGCAAGGTTCAGTTTTCTTCCAAACTTGTCTATGTCCAACAAACCATTCTAGTTTTCCTTATTAATAAAATCCCAAAGTCTCAGTCCTTTTCTTGCTGCATGTTGGATAGATATACACAGAACCAGCCATTCTGGGTTGCCAAAGACTTTATTGCTCATCTTTGTCAGCATTCCTCCTCTTTCCTCACAATGTTGAACCCCTCCAGCCTTTGTTAATAAAAGTGCAAAGAATTTGATAATGTGTCCTTTATGGAATCTTTACATGAGTAAATGCTTGGAGGAAGAGAATAATGAATGCCTACAAAAATAAGGCAATATCAGGCCATCAAAGTGTCTACATATGTATATTACAGAGAAGGAAAATGATTTGCAGTGTGTCCTTACTTTCACTGTGTCCTGTTCTTTCCATTTCTAGTTTTTCTGGTAGAAAAACCTGATTCTCATTAGGAGCTTTTGTTTCTTTCTTTTGGTTCTACCAATATTGTATGTCTTAGCTAATCACACAGGAGCCAAGCTGAAAATGTCCCAAATAGGAATGATGAGAGTTGTTTCATGGCAATACAGCACACAAAGTGCCTAGCACAGTGTTCCTCCTACTGTGAACTAGTAAAACTGTAATTCCTCTCCTTATGGGTTCTGTTATGGTTTGAATATGAAATTCCCTCATAGGTTGGCTCATTTGTTGAACACTTGGTCCCCAGCTGGTGGTTCTATTTTGGGTGGTAGTAGAAACTTTAGGAGGTGGAGACTAGCTGAAAGTAAGTCACTAAGGATATGTCTTTGAAGATTATACCTGATCCTTGGTTCCTTCTTCTATCTCTTCTTCCTGCTTGCCATGTAGTGATTAGTCTCTCCTTCTGCTGCCATGATGCTCTACCTAACCTCCAGCTCAGAATCAACAGAGCCAAGGAGTGTAGACTAAAACATCTGAAGCCTTGAGCCAAAATAAATCTTTCCTCCTTAAGTTGTTTTGTTAGACATTTTGTCACAGTGACAAAAAGTCTGACTAACTTAGAAAATTGGTACCAGAGAAGAAGTGGGGTCATTGCTATGACTACCTGACCATGTGTTTAAGAAGCCTTTGGGACTGGTTTGTGGGAGGAATTCAAAAATTTGGGAAATACGGACTAGTGAAGCCCTGGATGCTGTCAGCAAAGCTTAATGTATGATTAAGCTTAATGTATGATTAAGGGTGTCAGGAAACAGAATGCTAGTGGGAATGCGGATAGTAACAATTTTGCCTATGAGGTTTCTGGTGGGAACAAAAAATCTGTTGGAAATTGAACTAGAGGTCATTCTTGGTACAATGTTGTGGCAAAAAACTTACCTACGTTTTGTCTGTGTCTTGCTGTGTCCTGCGACTTTGCTGAAGACTGTTTAAAGATGACAGATTAATCTGTAGGAGGAAATTTCAAAGCAACTCACAATTCACTCTGTGACTTGGATATTTCTGGCTGCTTTTAGCCAGCTTTACAGTGAGAATTGGGAGCAATAAAACAGCGTAGAAAGACTTGAAAATTTTGCAGTTTGGTCAGAAAAGTCCATGTAAGGTTTCTGAAGAGATTAGCACCACGAAAAAGAAGCCAAGCAAGTGCATCAAACAGTGTTTGCCTGGCAGGTGCAAGGCCCTGAATTCAAGCTTCAGACTGCCAATATATACATAGAGAGAGAGGAGAAAGGGGAGGGGAAGTTGGGGGAGGGAGGCAGGGAGAAAAAAAGAGAGATTGAGATTTGGACTGAAAGTGTGGTTTAGGAACTGGCTGGACCCCACCTATCCAGGATTAAGGGTGTGAAAGAAGAAACTCATTTGAAAAATTTTTCCCTTGAGAGGAAAGATCTCCTGGGCACCCTGCCAGCACAGGGCTATCTAGGAATTTGTTTCCCGGGATTTGGTTCATGGTGCCTCATCACTCAGGCACTCAGAGGGCAATATGGCTGTGGTTATAGTGGTACCAGGCTACTGTATGAGAGCTAGTGCTGGACTTTGGTGTCCTTTATGTGATATTGGCTTTAAAGACTTGGCAGAATTAAAGAGTTGCAGGGTTTTGAAGGTTTCCACCCAGATTTTAAAGGAAGGTCTGGGAGGCCAGTCAGTGTGTGACAGGGTCTGAGCCACTACAGACAGCCCCTGAGAGGTGCTGCATGAAGCTGTGAGAGTGATGTAGCACCTTTCCCCTTTTTTATTTCTCCTTTTTAAACATTATGGTACTCTTGAAATCAGAGTTCTTGGTGATAATTAAGTCTTTATAGCTTTCCTTTTTCTTATTGAGAAAAATTCCAGATTCATGTGTTTTAAAAACTTGAGATCATTTAAAATCCAACCAGAACCCATAGAAATCATATAACCCTAGTTTACAAATTTCATTTTGTCAGTCAATTTTACTGTATGGCAGTGTCTACCTGGAGTATGCTGCTTATAGAAAAGCAAAGTGAGAGGTCTGTCAGTGTACTTTGGCTTATTGTTGCTGTTGGGTAAGGTTTGATCTTAGACTCAGAGAAATCAAAAAACTTACCTGGAGTCTCTTAACTAGTTTAAACTGAATTTCTTCTTCTTTTTATTTATTCCTTTGTTGGTGGTCCTCGGGTTTGAACTCAGGGCCTCACACTTGCTAAGCAGGTACTCTACCACTTGAGCCACTCTACCAGCTCATAAAGAGCTGTTCAAGTACGTGATTACTACTTATTGTCACCCCTGTGTGTGCTCATTTCTGGGGTTTTTTTGTGTGTATGTGTGTTGTTTTGTTTTGTTTTTTAGTGGTACTGGAGTTTGAACTAGGGCCTCACATTTGCTAGGCAATCACTCAAGCTAAATCTTCAGTTCTGTTTAGTACAACACAAATATAAAGGTGTTTAGCAAAATATTTTCTTCCTCTACAATAAGTCTATATTTAGAATTATTTTATTTCAAGTAGCTATGTATTTTCTTACCATATGTATTTAAAACCCAAAAGTAATAAGTTCTAGAGATAAGAGAATTTGTTTCAGTGATAGGGTACAAGAAGACTTGTAGAATGCTGTTTTCCTAGCACACTATTAATGAAGGGAATCAGACAAGATGGATAGAGAATGAATGAATGTAGAGTAAGTGCTGAGGAGGAAGGATTAAAAGGAAGACTTTAGGCCAGGAAAATATTTTTTGAATATTAGATTTTACTTAATGTCTAACATTGATCTCATAATAATAAAGATGTGATGATGAAATTTCTTTTATTTACTTCTTAGGTACTTCACACGACTGGAGGTTGCGGTGTGGTGCTGTGGACTTATATTTCACACTTTTTGGCCTCAGTAGACCATCCTGCTTACCCTTGCCAGAGCTTGGGTTGGTTCTTAATCTAAAGGAGAAAAAAGCTGTCTTGAATCCTACCATAATTCCAGAAACTGTAGCAGGCAACCAAGAAGCTGCAAGTAATCCAAGCAGTCATACACAGCTAGTTGGATTTCATAACCCTGTAAGAATCACATGTACTATGGAAAATGTAGTTTTATTAAAGAGCCATCTAGAAAAGATAATTTCTTGTTGTGAACCAGTTAATTTTTTTATCCACTAAGTTCATTGTGCCATTTGAAAACATGGCATTGGCTGACATTTGTTTAGTGCTTTACAGTTCATAAAAAGATACTATCAGCCACACACCTGAACATGACAAATGACGTGCTAACAGTCAGTCTCCTTACTCTTTTTGTAACAACACACTGTTTTTCTATGTTGAGTGTAGAATTTCTTTTCTGAAGAGCAGAATATAAAAATGAATAGTTACCCCATTATATATTAACCTGTGTTGTCCTTATGTGTTAATGGCAAGCTGTTTGAACACAGGAGACCTGTCTTTTTTTTTTTTTTTTAATTATGACTATGTAATACCTAGCACAATTGTGAACAGATGGTAAGTGCCCAGCAAATCTTATTGAATGTAAATAAATAATCTGCTCATTTAGGAGGAGACAATGCATTACATTTTAAAATTTTAGTATATTTGTATATGTTTGCTTTCAGAGAAGCTTTTATTCCTAGCTCTGCATTATGAAATTGCCAGACTTTTTATGAAAAGATTAGTAGGATACATATTAATCATTTTACTGCAAAAACATTTTCCAGAAACAATTTTCTGACTTATGGCAAAATGTCTCCAATATTTCAAGCTTCATTTTTCACCAATATTTAGACCAGATTACTTGACTGGAAATTCCCTACTGGTGTTTCAGTACTTTAAAACTCATATTCTTTCAATGTAATAAATCATTTTAAAATTTACTTATATAATTAAAATCTCTGAAATATAATCACACTTTCTTGTTGTAAATTTAGACTGTGTCCTACACTTTGGGTTATAAAGAAGACAAACCCTTACATAGAGAAAAAGAGTCTCCTTAAAGAATTCTTTCAGATATAAATATTTATGAACCTGTGAAAATAAATATGTTTATAATTCTTGCCCATATATGTTAGTTTATTCATATTCATACTTTAGGATATGAGGAGAAAATAACACCAAAAAGATACATTCTTAACTTTAAAAGGTCACTTAAGTACTTCCTTCTTCCCCAGAAAAGAAAAACAGGCAGAAAAAGTTAAAAATTTAAGCCCATTGCTGATAACTTTTAGCACCGGGCATGCTCTAATCTGCATGATTGTTACAGCTATTAGTTTTTGGCTATAATATGAGCTACTTGTATTTAGAAATCTAATTTTGATCTTAAATATTGCCGCAGGAAGATGATCACCTTGCCAAGGAAGCATCATGTAATATATCAGCACATCAGCAGGGAGTGAAGAGGAAGGCTGACACACCACTGGGGGCCCCACTAGAACCTGGTCAAATACTGGAGAAGAATGAGGATAGCAGTAAAGTCAAACTCAAAATCAGAGTAAGAAATACAGGTTAAACCTGTATTAACAGTGTAGGATATTCACCTTCTTAAAAACCTTGTTGAATATTTGCAGTAGTTTTTTCTTAGCAGGAACATATGGGACAGACTAAATCATAAAAGAACTCAAATGTCCCTCTAAGACATTCTCACCAGTTGTTTAATTTCTGTTATCACACATTTCTTCTCTGTTTGCAGGAGGAACTGTGTGCACATTCCACCATAGCTCACTACTTCTTCCCACAATATAGGAATAGATTTTAGTTGCTGCTGCATTTCCAGTAAATTCTAATCAGCTTCTTTTGGAGGCTGGACCACATCATCTTTCTCTCAGTACCTTTTGAGGAAAAGAGACTACTTTTCCTTTTACTTTTATATGGAGGAGTACTGTGGCTTCTCTGCCACTTTCCTAAAAGCTAAGATCCAAATGGAAAGTGATGTAATGTTGCCTTTATTCTTTTGTTTGTGTGTGTGTGTTGTAGTTTTCAAATTCTCAAGATGAAGAGGAGATTGATATGGACACTGTTCATGATAGCCAGGCCTTCATTTCCCATCATCTGAACATGCTTGAAAGGCCATCAACTCCAGGTAAGGTCAACGTACTGCAGTCTCTTTGGAGGTGGAAAATTGCCTACATGTTACCTCCATTCTAACCAAGGAGCCAGCAAGCCTGCCTTCCTCCCTCTCTCCTTCTCTCCCCCCCTCCCTCCTTTCTTCTGTTTGAGCCATTCCTCATTTTGCTCTGGTTATTTTAGAGATGGGGGGTCTCATGAACTATTTGCCCCAACTAACCTCAATCCTCCCAATCTTAGCTTCCCAAGTAGCTGCAATTACAGGTGTGATCCACCAGTGCCTGGCAACTGTTGCCTTATTTTCAAATGAATAAATTCAAAGTTTAAAGTAGCCAGTATAAATATTATATTGTGTGAGGTTATAACATATATTGGCAAAATAATTAATTTTAAAAGTATTTCTTTTTATTTGCTATTTTATTTTGATCTTTAAAAAATATTTGGCATACTTTTGAATTAGCTTTCATAAAATCCATTCATCAGATTGCTGAAGAATGAACAAGATGAAATTAAACAAGATTTAATTTCTTGTTTATGCACATAAGTGGTAGGCTTAGCTTCAAAATAAAACATTATGCCTAGGTTATTCTTAATAAAGTAACTATTACTGCATATAAACTTTTTAAACTAAAGTTACTGTTGCCTATAACACTGCTTTGGCTTTTTGTCTGACTATTCTGTGTAATATTATATCATAGACTTCTTTTTTTGATAGTACTGGGATTTGAACTCAGGGCCTCCTACTTCCTGTGCAGGTGCTGGACCACTTGAGCCATGCTCCTAGCCCTTTATGCTTTGGGCAATTTTTTAATTTTTCAGTTGGGTCTTGCTTTTTGTTACCCTTGCTATCCTGGACCACAGTCCTTCTACTTAAGTTTCCTTCATACCTATAACAACAGGGTAGACACCTCACCCAGCTTTTTCCTTGAGATGGGATCTTGCTAACTTTTTGCCTGGGCTGGTGTTGAACCATAATCCCTCTGATCTCTGCCTCCCAAGTAGCTAGGATTAGAGGCCTTAGACACCATTCCTAGCCATATCACAGATTTTCACATGCATTTCTCACAACACCATGTTTTCTTTTGGGAATACTACCTAAGATACTATTGAGTTGATATAATAGGGTTATTATATCTCATTATGTCCCTGTTGCTACACATTTAGGTTGTTTATAATTTTTATTTCTTATAGGTTATTCTATTACCAGAAAACCAGTCCCCTGGCCTCAATGCCAATCTACCATTTACAAATAATGAGAGCAGGTTTTTGAAGAGAAGGAATTAAGGTTTATTATTAGTCAGAAGAGAAGGAGGAAAATAGGGAAAATCAACTTCTCAGCGTGGCTCAAGCTTACTTTTTAATGTTTTTTTTTTCTATTACGAGTTTTTGTCTATTTGCCTAATCATATCCCGTGGTGGTTGACTTTTGTTATCTTTACAATTTGAGTGAAGTTTTTAATGTATTTTCTTTTGTGGTACTGGGACTTGAACTCAGGGCCTCCACCTTGAGCCACTCCACCAGCCCTTTTTTATGAAAGGTTTTTGTGAGATAAGGTCTCACTAACTATTTACCCGGGCTGGCTTCGAACCAAGATCTTCCTGATTGCTGCCTCCTGAGTAGCTAGGATTACAGGCATGAGCCACTGGTACCCAGCTTAATGTATTTTCTTAATAAGTTACATTTATGCTAAAGTCCCCATTACCTCTGTTTGCTTTTTGTTTATTTGACTTTCTGTTTTAATTTTATTTAGGGACCTAGGTTATATTTTACTATGTAGTAATCTAAGATGAGCTAATAGAATTTCGCTTCAGATAGAATATGAGCCTAAGAAATATTTGAAAACTGATAGGTCATGAATTTGGCATTTATTAAGAACTTAACAATTATCTACTCTTCTCAGTTGAGCAGAGATGTTAAATGATTTACCCTGGATGATACACCAAAGGAATGTCCAACTAAGGGCCAATTATCAAATTTTGGGGGGAGGCAGGCAAACTTTATGCAGAGTTCCTCATAAATAATAAAATACATGAAATGGTTCTTGTGTAAAATATAGGGTCTAATATATACATTCAAACTTACTGCCCCTCAAAGGTGCATTGTCCTCAGATTGAAGCTTATAGGACCTATGACAATGGATTGAATTACATGAGATCTTTAGTAGTTTTCAATAATATTCTTTTTATTATCAGAATTTTATTGTGGTTGGACCGCTTCTGGTTTTAAGGCTAACTTGCAAAATCCTGTCAAGCCTTTCTCTCAGGAAACAAAGAAATCTATCTTTTTCCTCTCATTTGGCATTGTAGGCCTCTCTAAATATCGACCAGTTAGCTCCCGATCTGCTTTAATACCCCAGCATTCATCAGGATGTGACGTCACTCCCACCACAAAACCCCAGTGGAGTATGGAACTTACCCGTAAGGGAACAGGTAAAATTATTTTTTTCCACTCACGGACAAACCTATAAACTTCATAGAATTACTTTACCAATTAAAAAATACTTTTAAAAGATCTTAGAACTTGTTTTTCTTTCAATATGTTTGCTTTACATTCTCTAATGTTAAAATGTTTGTTTGTTTGACAGTACTAAGGTTTGAGCTGAGGGACTTGGGCTTGCTAGGCAAGTGGTCTACCATTTGAACCTTGCTTCCAGCCCTTTTTCTTCAGTTACTTTTCAGATACATCTCCCACTCCTCCCCCAACCTCCATCTTTCCACCCCTGGTTCGACTGGGACAGCATCCTTCCAAGTAGCTGGGATTACAGATCTACCCACAATGCCCTGGTTTAGGGCCTCACTAACATTTTTATTGACACTGTCCTGGAACTGAAATCTTCCTATCTCTACCTCCCAATTAGCTGGGGCCTACAGGTATGAGCCACCACACTCAACCCAAAGCTGTTTTAAAATAGAGTTTTTTCCTATTTCAGAAGTACTGTGCTCTCTGTTACAGAAAACTTGGAAATAACAGAAAAATAAATGAGAAGAAGTCACCCCTCATTATGCCTTTTATATGAACATTTTACTGTTTTTCCTTGCAGTGCTTTTTCTAAATATTATGAAAAATAGAAACTGAAATCTGTATCATTATACCTTTGTAAAATACAGAAATTACCACTGATCCCCCACCTATGATTAGTGATTCATTCATGAACACTTGATGCTATGCCTAGAAAACTTTGACATGTTCTGTCTTTTATATTATTCCATATTAATTACACTTAAGTTTTTGAAAGGCAATTCAGTTCACATGTGTTTCTTACTTCAACTACTTGATGGTTTCCTGCTTATTCTGTTCATCTGTTGCTGTTTCTTTCAAAGAGAAGATTATAATCCATGCAAAGAGTAAACATGGGATGCTGATAAACTTCCATGAAACAAAGATTAAGTCTTCAAGTATTGAAAGGATAGGGAGTGAAAAACAAGATACACAAGCAAAATCATTTTTAAAGAATAGTTTTTCCAAATGTCGTTAGACTTAAAAAATCTGTGAATTTCTGGTTATGACTCCAGTAATTGATGGATTTTGTTTATATAAGCCATGATTGGTCTGATATAAACACGAGTACTGTTACTGATTTGAGAAGCTTAGGGATCAACTGTGATGAATAGGAGTCATTAAACAAAAGCAACACCTCAAAATACTTATTTTGAGACCATAGACTGTTGTTTGCTTATAGTTCTTTGTATGCTATCTGCATTTACTGTAATGGACATATGTTTCAAGTGAAAATCAGCTGAAAACTGTTATTTACTTTGACAAATTTTTTTTTTTTTTTTTTTTTTTTTTGTGGTTCTGGGACTCGAGCCCCAGGCCTCATGCATGCTATCAAGGACTTGACCACTAGGCTACTCCCCCAGTTCTTGTTTTCTCTTGGGTCTAATTTCACTTTTATGATAATTTTGCTTTATTAGTAGTACACCTGTTAAATTTTTACCAGGCATGAAAAATTTTCTGTATTTGTAGAAGTTATGAAGCTTACAGAATTTCACAGTTTTTTAATAGTTTGAGAATGATGCATCCTTGGCTTTAAAAAGTAAATTCTGTCTAAATTTCCAAGAATTAAATCAAGTCCTATTCCAAAAAGACTTTGAATGCATTTGTGTGAATTTTCTTAGTCATGTGGCATGTTAACCTATGTAGAAGCAAATCTTTAACATGTTTTTGTGCCCGCCAGTGTGCTTTTGTATCACTGTTCCATATTGCTTTTAAAAATCCATTTTCAGTTTGTTACTGTGTTTCATTTTGTAATCTCCCTACACGATGTTGTAGTTCTCATCACATCATATTGGAGACAGGAGACAAAGATACAGGGCTGATGGTGGGGAATAGGAAAGCATTGCAATTTTAGCCTTCCCTGCTCTCCACCTAGGACCCTTTTTTATCCTGAGGCAAAATACCAGTTGTAGGGATTGATCTGTTAAACTTTAATTTTTCATGTATTCTTTAATAAACCTTTATAATTTCCTTGAAATGTGTTAATGCAAATCAGTAGCATTGAGCACATCTTAAAATTCAATAGTAATATTATTTATAATTTAGAAAGCCTTCATCTTACAAAGAGTAGAATTCCAAAGGTTTAGATAAGTAACTTTCCCAAACTAGCCCAATAAAAGCCTGTTTAACGTATGCTACACATGAAGAATAGAAGTATCAAATCTAGCTGGTATATGTAGCAGTGTTTTTGTGAGAGTAAGCACTTAGGACGCTATCTTTTGGGAGATCAGAAATGGAACTATACCCTAGCCCAGTAAAGTCAAGTAGAGTTGGCAGTGCATAAAGGCATTTCCTCTCTTCCTTTCTGCCAGTAGGAGCTGGGGGTCTCCTCCTTTGGTAGCCACTTTAGTCTGAGGTTGAGTTGGGAATTCATAAGAGAGAGGTAGCACAGTGGTAAGGCAAGCTCTAACCTCCCTGCAGTTTATGAGTTCTAGATTAAAGAGCACATATGGAGTATGGGGAGCCATATTCAGCTCATCCAGCTGAGGCATCTTTTATTCAGTCTGGGTAAGTCTTATAAAAAGTTTTAAACTAGTTGAATAAAAAGAGAGTGCACATAAAAATCTAGACTCCCACCCTTTTTTGAAAAGATGTAACTGAGACACTCTCTCAGGCAAAGCATGTGCTTTCCAAGTCATTGATCTCTTTTACTGCACCCAGTAGTGTGCCTACTCATTAAGCTGTTTCCTCAGGTTCAAGGCTGTTTAGTTGGGGTCCCCTGCTTCCTTAGATTTAGAGCCAGAGAACTGAATTGATTAAGAGCTGAAATGTGTTATGGGCCTCATCTAGGAGGGATAAAAAAGGGATATCTTGGCTTAGCCAAGATAAAGAATGGATACACTATTAAGTAGAGGATAATAGTGGTTTACTTTTTATCCCTCCCCCCCCCCCAAAAAAATTCCCTTTTCTTGCTCATGATAGTAAGAAGAATGTTTTAGGGTGAGATCATATGGGGGTGAGAGCTTAAGCCATTGGGGTAAGTTATCCTTCATTACTCTTCCCTTCCCCTTTCCTGAGGTAAGGAAGACAATATGCAGAAAGAGCTGTATGGTTCCCTTAGTGATGGGGTTGAACAAACTGTGGTGGCAGTGACAGGACTGTCTCCCAGGTTGCTGCTGGGATTTCAGTGATGAAGAGCAGAGAAGGGGTAAGGGGAACAGGGAGCAGAGGGAATTCCCTTGTGGTTTCTGTGGGGAAGAAGAGGAGGAGAGCTTCTGCAGTTGCCTAGTTCTGGCTGCTGTATTGTGTAAACCCTTCTTGCATAACTCAGAAGAACACAATTCTAACACTCGAATTTTTAAAATTAAAACAATTTTTTAAAGGTTAGAAGCTTTCCCTAGAGGTCTTTGCTTTGAAATCTAATATGAAAGAAGCCTTGAATTTTTATCCTTTAATTATACTGAAATAACTCAACATTTTTCTTTTTTACAACAATCAGAAGAATCCAAAGAACAGACTTTATACTTTTTCTAATAGTTAAAATTCCTAATGTTAAATTTAAACATAGACCTAATGTGAATGTGAATAGTCTTTGCAGATTATTTACTGTTTCCTACCAGCACTTTTATCGGATGGTCTGAAAAGCTTCCACATTAGGCTTATATTAAGTACCTCTTTCTGCTTATTATACATTTGTTAAATTGACTGCAACTAACTCTTAACCTGTGTTTTAGTTGGTCTTCAGGGAAGATTTATGTTAGAGCAACAAAACTAAATATTTCAGTTTTGAACTGTGTTTCTTCTGATACATCTGCTAAGTCTAAAATAGAAATATGTATTTCAAGCAACCAAAAGGACTTTCGTTAGCTTAAAAATGAATGATGTGTTACTGTGAGTGGGCCTCAAGTCCTTACGTATCTTATAAACCTCTGAAATGAAATGCAAATTACGCATGTAAATATTTATGTCAAGGGGATGCTAATTTTGCATTTTCTTGATAGGGGTTCTGTACATGACCTCATTACATTACTGTGAAAGTAAACTCATGTATGTCCAAAATGATTGTTAATATGATCCACATGAGAAGGAAATTATACTTGTTGTCACTTTGGATTAGCCTGGGCAAAAGTTTTTCAGAAAAGATGGAGAAAACAAATGAAAAATATATATTAGCTATAATAAATGAAAACTTAAGAGCTAAAAATTGTAGTGACAGTATAGCATTAGGTCAGATGTCTCAAACTCTTTAATTTATTTGTATACATGTCTTTACACATCATGTACATAAGTGTACTAATGCTATAAATTTCTAGAAATGATCCAAGTCAAAGAAAATCAACATTTAACATTTTCATATTGCCAAATTGCCTTAATTTCTCCTTTTTTAAAAAAGTACTTTATACTGGGGGTGTGTGGCTTAAGTACTAGAGCACCTGCCTGGTAAGCGCAAGGCCTGAGTTCAAGCCCCAGGATTCCCCCACCCCTGCAAAAAAAATCTGCTGTATTATGGAAAATTATAAAGAGTATAATGAACTTCATGTATCTGTTACTTAATTTTAATAATGATCAGCTCATGGTCAGTCTTGTTTATTCATTCTATACTTTTACCCATTTCTACCTGAATTATTTTGAAGTAAATCTTATCATTTCATTCATAATTTAGCATGTAACTCTAAAAAGTAGGACTTTCAGACCACAACCACAGTAATATTATACCTAAAAACTTAATAATTCTTTCATACCATTAAATACCCATCACTTTAAATTTCAGTTAACTCATAAATGCAATTTTTATTTTTAACAGTGCATTTGTTTAAATTAGTGTCCAAATAAATTCCACATTGCAGTTGGCTAATACATTATTTGTAGCTTTTTAAATCTAAAGTTTCCAGTCCATTTGTTTTTCTTTTTCCCTCATATTTACAATGTATTTCTTAAATCAGATTTTTGGTGGTTTCATTATGCTATCTTCATGCACATATGAGAAAGAGTGTGTGTGTGTGTGTGTGTAATGTACTTCACTCCTCTTCATTCTTCCATAAGCCTCCCATTTAATAAGACTTTTCCTTGCTATTATACCTATGTTTCAGGCTCATCTTATTAATATTCTGCTCCAGACCTGGAGTCAGCCTTTTGTCATAGGAGCCTTGGTCCTTAACACCTGAACATTGCAGGTAGCTAATCCATTGTCTTCTCAATAGACTCCGTTCTAATCAAGAAAAATTCAAGATTTATACTCAGTGCATCCTTAGTACAAACTATTAGTCCCCCAGACAAAGGATTGGATTCCTTTTGAAGTAATCGTAAGTATTCCTTGGAAAAGAGTATACCCACAAACACTCATTTGTCTATTTGGCAATTGTCTCTGCTGAGCAATACAGGTTCCAATATAATTATTGACTTCTCTGCAACTCAAGTAGCTTGGCAAGTGTTTAGGATTGGATGCTGAAATTTCTTTCAGTGCAAGGAAGGACCTCAGACTCCCAAGAGTACATACAGCCAAATAGGAAGTTGCAAAAGTCTGTTGATGTGAATGACTAAATGATAGCTGGAAGCTTAATTATTCATGTGACTTTAATGTCCTTTTACTCCTTATTATCTGCCTCAGTGTTGTGTTAGATTTTCCCATATTTACATATCAGGAACATGTTTGTGTAATTCAGTTAAAATTGAAATTATGATTATGTAGTAGCATATTTGACTCAAACTATGAATCTGGAGAATATCTAGGTACCAGTTATTATAGAAAACACAGACCCCCAAGCTTGCTTCTCTCTATAAATATTTAGCCTTTGCAGTAGTGCTAATGTTGACTTTGCCAAAAAAAAAGTTATGAGTATAAAAATATTTTGTGACTGCCTCGAAAGTGTGAGGCCCTGAGTTCAAACTCAGTACACCAGAACATAATATACACACATATGTATACACAGACACACACACACACACATATATATACATATATACACACACATATGTGTATAAATAGTGATAGTAAAATGTGACTAATCTATGAGGTCAGAAGTGAGAGATCACTTGTTCATTAGTTCTAAAAATATAGAAACAATGCTGGGCACAAAAGAAGTACAGTAGTCAATAAATACCAATTGAATGAATGATCTATAGTGGTTTTTGTGCCTTATCTCTCTTCCCTCAAAATTAGTGACCTTCAAATTACATTTACTTGTACTTAGTTGACCTGACATCCTAGTTGAGAAGAAACACAACTGTCATTCTGTTACATTAATTGATTCATTTGTTCAACAAGCTCTGTCAGGGCTGTGGTGGCGCAGGGTTGTAGAAATTGTCGTATACGCTAAGGGCATAGAGATGAAAAAGCATAATAGCACCCTGTTCTCAAGAAGCTGTCAGTCTAGTGGAAGAGACTAAAAGATCAAAAGAAACAGTGCCACCTGTGTACATGCAGATGGGCTCTGTGGCATGCATAGCACTGACTGTTTGGGTTTGTAGCTCAGATCTGTCAGTACCACATTGAGTAAATTACTTAATCTCTCTGTGCTTTAATTTCTTCATCTGTATTACACTGTAGAAACAGGAAGGTACTAATGCCTTATGGAAGTTTTAGGAAATGTCCCAAAGAAACATTTTACTTTTTATAAAAGAAGAAACTGCTGCATTGAAGTCTTATTTTAGTAAAAAGCCTGGTGTTTGTTTTGTTTTGTTTTGAGCTAGTTTGGATTTAAAGACATATTTCTTTGAAACCCCTACACTGAAGTCCAGGCTTTTATTTCATTAGTAGAACCAACTGAGTTTTTTAAGTGGAAACCATTATGAGCTTTGGTTTTAGGAAGATAACTAAAACCAAAGCAGGATCCAGCAGGGATCCCATCATGGGCATCATTGATATTTCAGGCATGATAATTCTTTGTTGTGGGGGGCTGTCCAGTACCTCATATGCCAGCATCCCTGGCCTCTACTGCAGGATGTTAGTAACATTTTTTCTCCCCACTGCAGTTGTAATAACCAAAAATCTTTCCACATATTGTCAATAACCTTTTCAAAAGCAAAATCACCTCTGACACTCTGAGAACTACTGCTGCATAATAACGTAAAATATGGCCTAGGAATAAGACACTTGAGGTTGACGGACTAGTTAATAGGAGACTAGTTCTGGAATCTAGATGAGATCAGGTGGTCTGAACCAATACAGCTGCAGACAGGATTGGCATGGGAACAGATTTAAGAGATGATGCTTGTGAGAATCAGCTAGATTTGGTGACCAGTTAGATCTGGAAAGGAGGGAATCTGAAATGAATCTCAGACTTTCTTACTTAGTTTGCTGCATGTAAAGAGGTACCATTAACCTATAGGAAAACAGAGATAATCATTTCTCAGAGGATGGTTTAAGGATACTAGGCCCATGAGTCTGGAATAAGAAGGAAATTCTTACACACTAGAATCTGAAAACTACTATCAATTTCTAGGCTGATAGACTGACAGAACTTGTAGGACATTTGATGTAGGATGAGGGATAAAGTACATGCTAATGGCAAACAGGACAATCTCGTGTAGAACATGGGTTCCCTAATCCTTAGTTCCTTTCTTTTTTACTGGCAGGACTCTTGTCTTTATGTAAGATCATGCCCTATATAGCCTCCCCTTCTTTTCTGAGTTTCTTGAACTATATTCAAGAATTAAGGAATAAGAGCTTACTTTTTCCTATGTACTCCCAGAAATTATAGGAATGTTTGATTTTCACTAAGATATCAGTTAGATTATCAGTTATCCTGGTTAGCATTGCTGGTTTGTGTATTAGTAGTTCTCTAAATAGCACAAATAAAATATTGCCACTCCCCCACACCCTCATAATATATTGAAACAGGACTATATTTGAACAAATTATGTTTTCATTGACTAATGTTAAGTCTTAACCTATATAGTCATTATTATTTCCTTTTAATACTTATAAAACAATAATGTCCAAAAGATGATTTGGTTGGTATATATCATAATTTGTATAGGTTGTTAAGGAACTAAGATATTCAACTTCCTGACCAAAATGCTGAAAATTCTGTGTAACTACTTGTGTTTCTTAGATACTTCTCTCATTCCTGGTGGAAGTGATAAACACTTAGGAATTCCTCTTTCCATAATGTTGTGATCAGATACCTCTTTAGTTTCCTTACTAGTAACAGGAATTCATTTGAGTATTTTTAATTCTGAAGGTAAAGAACAATCACCTTTGGAGATGAGTATGCATCCTGCAGCAACGACTCCTCTTTCAGTATTTGCTAAGGAATCTACATCCTCCAAACACAGTGACCACCATCACCACTATCACCATGAGCACAAGAAAAAGAAAAAGAAGCACAAGCATAAGCACAAGCACAAGCACAAGCATGACAGCAAAGACAAAGACAAGGAGCCTTTCACCTTTTCCAGCCCTGCCAGTGGCAGGTCTGTCCGTTCTCCTTCTCTTTCAGACTGAGACAGGGACAAAGAGCCCTTTTCCCTGTATCAGAAGAATATATAACTAAAGCTTTTTCCTCTATGAATAATGTAGGAGGGGGTAAAAGATTGCCTTTCTTATACAATTTGAGAATCCATTTAAGTTCTAGACATTTGATTTACATCATTTATATAATTGAGGACTAGTTGGGAAAATGTGTTCTATGGTTCTGGATAAACTATTTCATCCCTTGTTTCCTCCTCAAAACATACACACAGAGCAAACTCTTTTAACAAGAAAGGCCTCATGTCCACTGGCAGTCCCTGTTCACATCATGGTCTCTATGTGTACTGCCAAAGTCAATTATGTTAGAAAGCCTTGACGGATGTTATGGGACAAAGTTACGTTTTAAACAAAAGCAACTGCCAAATTTGTGGTATAACCGCTGTTTCCACTGAAATACTGTGTAACACCATGTGGAACTACTGAAAAGAAAGAGGCTTCCTCTAGGACCTCTTCCCTCTTGCACTACTTTTGTGTTAACCATAGAAGCTAAACCCCGTAATACATGGGCGAAGAACGCATTTCCTTTTACCCTAGAATACCAACATTTTTGGAAGAAGTTTTTTTTTTTTTTTGTTAAGTCTGACAAACTATCTCTTGATAACACATTTGGCAATTATGATGTTGGAATGTAGCAAAACAACCATATCCACAGCTGTTTTCAAATCAAGATGTTTAATTTACAAGTTTTGTTTTGTCTTAAGTATAAGTGAGTATGTTCATATGTAAAATATGTTTTGCTAAATGTGGACAGTTGACACACCCCACACGTATTCTTTCTAAAGTTATTCTGTCTAATACAAAATATGATACCTTAAAAAGGTGAGTTTGTATGTGTTTATTAACAATTTGGTCCTCATGTGAATATATCCGAAGCATTTTAAAAACATAAAACGTTTTGGTTCATAGTTAACAGATTGTATGGTTGTGTGTTTCTATTTTTAATTTCTCAGTTTACTATGTTCCTTATTGTTTGCTTAAGAATGTGTTTTGTATCTGTTCAGTTTTCATTTCCCTTATCATTATAAAAGACTGACAAAATTCTTCTTCCCCTAATAAATACTTCAGAAGGGATCCAATAATGTTAGACTTTTAAATATACTTTTAGTTGTATTTAACTTGTTTAATAAATAACATTTTTTAATTAATCATTCTGCCTTTGTATCTTTGTATCTTTTCTGTTACCTTTCTTTGTATGTGTATATAATTTGCCAGGTCACATAGTTTGCAGGGAGCTTTGTAAATGGGTAGCATTTGAGCTGGCCCCAGTAGCAAGGATGGTTACATTAGGCCAACATGGGGTAAATGAAGGTCTCTCAGCAGAAGATACAGCATCATTGCAAGTATGAAGGGAATGGGATCAGGTGTCAAAGGGCCTAAATGACAGTTCTTTAACTATATATATATATATATATATATATATATATAAAACTATATATAGTTACACTATATCTAGAATTGCCCACTTTGAGAATACTGAAGACACATTTTCAAAATAATTATTTCTATTGTAAGAAGAAAGTGACATAACAGCCCTCTATCATAAAGGTCCTTCTTGTATATTAAGCACTGTACTAGGACCTGTACTTACATATGTTATTTCTAGGTCAGATGGTCATTCTAACGTGACCATCTTATGAGGAACATATTTTATGATGACCTCCAGATAGCTGATGGTTCACAGCAGACAACACAAAAATTATTTTATTCATATTCTTGAAAGTAAGTGATCGCATGCAAACAATACAGATTTCTACTGTAAGTCACTCAGTCTACTTCCCCAGAGGCAGCCATTGCTGACAGTATTGTGTGCCTTTCCAGAGCTAGTTTATGCACATTTATAGGCATATATATTTGTATAGCATATTTTTTTAAACAAATGGCAGCATATAATATATACTTGGAGACGTTTTTTATTTTTGTATTAGTAGTGTTTCCCACACTGTTTCATAATAATAAAAGTCTTCCTTTTTATTTATGTATTTATTTTTTTGGTGGTACTGGGGCTTGAACTCAGGGCCTCATCCTTTCTAGGCAGATGCTCTACCACTTGAACCACTCCACCAGCCCACAGAAGTCTTCCTTTTTCTATAATTTTAAAGCTATTGCTTCAGTCTTATGTCCTTCATCCAACTAGAATCCACCTAGATTATTTTAATGAATGGTAGGTAGGTATCCAACTTTTCTTCTTTCCATGTATTTATCTCTCAATTTCATATTATATACTAAATCCCTTTATAAACTTGGGTCCGTTTTTAAACTTTAGCTGGTTTCATAAATCTATGTACTCATCTGCCAATACTGTACTGTTTAGATTTTAATAGCACTGTGATATGCTTTGATATGATAGAATTAATCTCCTTTTTCATTAGTTTCATATCCTCTTGTGGGTTATTTCTTTTTCTCTTTAATGTATCTTTATATATGTGAAATTCACTCCTTGTGGCATACATTTCTATGAGTTTTAATAAATGCACCACCCTCAAATCTTCCTCATGCTGCCTTTTGTAGTCAGCCCCCCTTCATCCACCCGTGGTACCACTGATCAGTTTTCCATCTTTTTCTCCTTGCTTCTTTTTTTTTCATTTTTTGGGGTTTTTTGGCAGTATTGGGGCCTCATGCTTGCTAGGCAGGTGCCACACCCCCAACCCAATTGGTCCATTTTTCTTTTTTTGTTATAAAATTCTTTATTCCTTTATGCTAATGTTGTGCTTAACTACCTTACTGAATTGTTACTATTTGCAACATTTTAATTACATTTCTTGAACTGTCCATGAAAGTAATCATCCTGTAAATGGCAGTAATTTTATTACCCCTTTTCTAATTTTTGTAATTTAATTTTCTCATTTCTTCCTTGGTGTGACTGCTTTCTCTTGCTAAGTTTGCCTGAGAGCCGTGGGGATGGGCTCTCCTCACCCCGCACACCGGTGTCCACTTTTCCTGTACTTGGCTGCCCTTTCTCACATGTTGTGGATAAGGGTTTCGTATTTCTTCACGTTTCTTAGAAGATGAAATTTATGTTTCATGTCCTAATTCCTTTTGGATGATTCTTAAAGATAGAGTGGAGAAGCTACTTATTTACTACCAAAGTCTTACAAACTCCTTTAAAGGTAATTTTGATCAAAATACTTTTACATTAAAATCCTTGCCTAGGAAACTAGAGAGCTACTTGGTGTTCTCATCTTCTTCCACTCATTTTTTCTGTTTTCAACTTTTTATTACAAATCAATGAAATTCCTTCAGATCAAATATACACCAGCCGAACTGTCTTTCAAAGTTCTCAACTCCTGGCACCCTCCCCTTTGAATGCAGGCTAGTGATTTGCTTCCAAAAAATAAAGTATGGAAAAGAAAAAAAAGCAGCTTTGATGCTAAGAAAGCTGACAGACACTACCTCAACCAAATGACCATGGTGAGGCCTGTTAATATCATGCCTCATTAATGTGATATGAAAGGGGCACTTCATTTTTCTTGAGTGAAAATTTAATCTCGGTTTACACAGTCTCATCATGAGAAAAACAGTAGCCAAACCGAATAAGCAGAGGGCACTACAAAACAGTTGACCATTAATCCTCCAAACTATTATCATCATGAGAAGGGAAAAAAAGACTCGGAAACTGTCACAGACCAAAAGAGTGACACAACAACAATGCAGTGTGATATTCAGGGTTGGATTCAGGGGAACAATGACTATAGTGAAAAAACTACATTCTGAAGTTTTATTAATGTACCAATGTTGGTAGAGGACATAATGTTTCTGTCCTCAAGAAATTCATATGCTGAAAACCTTACCCAAGGTGTTGTTTTAGGGATATGGGAACTGTGGAGGTGAACAGTTCATGAGGGTGGAGACCTCATGAGTGAGAGTAGAGGCACCAACCAACTCACTTGTTCTGTCATGTTTGGACCCAAGAAGAAGATACCATCCGTTCGCCAAGAGGCAGGCAGGCCCTTGCCAGACAACCTGGCACCTTAACCTTGGACTTCCAAGTCTAGAATATAAACTGTTATTTAAAGTCCTCCCAGTTTATTATATTTTGTTACTGCAACCAGCAAGGAGTAAGATGGTTGGTTTCTTAGATTTGACAAATGTACTGTGGCAATGCAAATTGGTAACAATAGGGGAACATGGATGAAGGCTATTTGGCAATGAAGGAAAAGTTGCTTATAGAATTGTAATCTGTCTAAACTATGAGTATATTTTGCTCACTTCTGTAATCTAAATTATTTACTTTTTTAACTTCTGGGTCATTACAGTCTAACCTCCCATCCCCTTGATGTTACTTCAGTTTCTGATGCTAAATTACTTCTTAAAGAGGTAAAATTCATATTTCTTACCCCAGAATTTAGAAGAAAATTTATACACTGAGCAGATGCACATTCATGTGACTGAAAGAGGCCTTCAAAGGTAGCAGTGATAATGACCCAAAGCTTAAAAACTGAATGAATTTCTTGTAATGAAAAATGAAATGGCTGAGTAGTCTTTTAAAAATTTATTGTAAATTGAGTATGTATAATTGTACATATTCATGGAGTATAAAATGATGTGACTTACAAGTACAATGTGGAATAATCAGTCTAATATATCCATTCCCTCAAATATGTATTTTTGTGGTGAGAACATTTGAACTTTACTCCCACTATTTTTGAAATGCATAGCAGTCCTTAACTATTGACCATATTATGCAGTAAATTTTTTTAAATAAAGTTTTATTCCTTTTATCTGCCTGAAATTTTGTACCCTTTGACCATCATCTCTTCATTCCCTCCCATCCTCAAGCCTTTGTAACCATGGTTCTACAACTCTGCTTCAGAGTTCAGTTGATTTAGAATCCTTATGTAAGTGGGAATGTGTGTATTCCCACTTAGCTTATTTCACTTAGCTTAATGTTCTCTAATTCCATCCATGTTGTCACAAATGACAGAATTTCCTTCTTTTATAAAGCTGAATAGTATTCCTTTGTGAATATAAGATGACATTTTCTTTATTCGTCTGTTGATAAACACTTGGGTTGATTCCATAACTTGGGCATTCTTAAGAGTACTGCAATGAAAATGGAAATGCAGATATCTCTTCAATAAATAGATTTCAGATCTTTGGATAAGTATTCAAAAGTGGGATTGTTGAATTCAAACCTAGTTTGAGGTTTTTGAAGAACCTCCAGATGATATTCCATAATCTACTGATTTACATTTCCACCAACATTGCACAAGAACTCTTTTTTCACATCATTGCAGCACTGTTACCTTTTGTCCTCGGATAATCATCCTAACCAGTAGGAGATGGTATTTCATTCTGGTTTTGATTTGCATTTCCCTAATGATTAGTAATGTTGAGTATTTTTCCATCTATCTTTTGGATATTTCTATATCTTCTTTTGAGAAATGTAGACTCAGGTCTCTTGCCTGCTTTTCAATTGGATTTTTTGTTTTCTTGCTGTTGAGTTATTTGCATTCCTATATATTTTGGATGTTATCCCCTTAAGGGATATCCGGCTTGCAAATATTTTCTCCCAATCCATAAGTTGTCTCTTCACACTATTAATCATTTCCTTTGCCGTGAAGAAGCTTTATAGTTTGATGCAATCCATTTGTCTGTTTTTGCTTTTGTTGCCTGTACTTTTGGGGTCAAATTTCAAAAGTGTCACTTCCAAGATCAATGTTATGAGTTTTTCACTATGTTTTTTTCTACTAGCTTCACAGTTTTTGGTCTCATGTTTAAGTCTTAATCCATTTTGACTGTAGTTAATTTTATATGTGGTAGGAGCATGATACTGTTTCATTCTCCTGTACATAAATTGCTCCCTTGATTTCTTCTTTTTTTTCCTTTTATTTGTGGTGGTACTGCAGTTTGAACTCAGGGCCTTGTGCTTGCTAGGTTGGCACTCTACCAGTTGAGCCATGCCCCCAGCATTTTTTTTTTGGTACTGGAATTTGAACTCAGGGCCTACACCTTGAGCCACTCCACCAGCCCTTTGTGTGTGTGTGTGTGTGTGTGTGTGTGTGTGTGAAGGGTTTTTTTGAGATAGGGTCTCTTGAACTATTTTCCAGGCTGGCTTTGAACCATGATCCTCCTGATCTCTGCCTCCTGAGTAGCTAGGCTTATAGGTGTGAGCTACTAGCACCTGACTCCCCCAGCGCTTATTACTTTGGTTATTTTTGAGATAGAATCTGTCTTCATGCCTGGGCTGGTCTAGACCATGATCCTCTTATTTATGCTTCTTGTGTAGCTGAGATGACAGGCAGCATCACCACACCCAACTTTTATTTATTTTTTTGCCCAGGCTGGCCTCAAATCCTGATCTTCCCATTCTCTTCCTCCTGAGTAGGTAGGATTACAGGCTTGTGCCACTAGTTATTTTTCAAGTATGTCTGTGCTGACCTAGACTGTGATCCTCCTATTTATGCTTCTTAAGTAGCTGAGGTGATATGCATGTACCACTACACTCAGCATTTTGTTGATTGAGATGGGATCTTCCAAACTTTCTTTCCAGACTGGCCTTGAACTGGGATCCTCCCAATCTGTGCCTCTCAAGTAGCTAGGATTACAAGGTATGAGCCACTGAACCCAGCTTTGACTTCTTTTTTCTTTTCTTTTTTTATTTGTAGTTTGCAGTTAGTATATAGAAACACTACTAATTTTTGTGTGTTGATTTTATATCCTGCTATTAGTCCATTTGTTCTAAAAGAGTTCTTCTGTGGAGTTTTTAGGGTCTTAAAACCCTAGAATCCCATATCAGTTCAGGTAGTCAGTGACAGTTTTACTTCTTCCTTTCCACTTGAGAAGAACACGTATCCTCTTGCTGTTGGATGGAATGTTATGTGTATGTCTGTTAGGTCTGTTTCCCCTAACATGCTGTTCAAAACCAGTGTTTCCTTCTTAATTTCCTATTGCTGAAAGTGGAGTATTGAAGTGCCTGCTATTATTGTATTGCTATTCTCTTAGATCTTTTAATATTTGTTTTATATATTTTTTCTAAATGTTTAAAATTTTATTGTCTTTTATATTTCGATACTCCGTTGGATGCATTACATTTATCATAGCCTCTCAATGAACTGACCCCTTTATCATTATAAAATGTCCTTCTTTGTCTTGTAATACAGTTTTTTACTTAATATCTACTTTGATTCAATTTTCATTGTTACTCTGATACTTATACAATTTGGGCTATGGTTTTTTTTGTTGGGTTTTTTTTTGTGTGTGTGTGATACTGGAGTTTGAACTCAAGGCCTCACTCCTGTTCTATCACTTGAGCCACTCCACCAGCCTGCATTATTTTTTTAATCACACAAATATGGTTTTCTTAGCTAGTTATATGGTACTTTATTCTAGAAATTTTGTCACTTATCAGATTTTACTTAAATATCTATAGTACTTAGTAAAATGACATACTTACTGAGATCCTCCTCTTCATCACACTAGACCATTGTTTTGTGGCCTTTTTAAGTTTCTCATTAACCGTGTCTATGTGTAAACATTTTTTTAAACTCAATATTATCCCTGTGATTTAAACACTATAATTGAATGCCTGTCTACCCAGCACTGTTTCTTACTGAAACTAAACTTCTCTTGGCATATGCCAGTGATCTCCACACTTTATCAGCTGGTCTTTCCACTCTTAAAAAAAAATGGGATTGCAGATTATCTAATTTATATACCAGTGTATTTTATCAATGTGTTCATTGTGAAGTATATAGCAGAAAGGATAAAATATAAATTGTTTGTAGTAAATTATTTGTAAATGTCCTGCAGCTTGTGATGACTTCATACTACCTGCTTAATATATTAAGGCCCAACATAAACGTAGTTCACGGTTTATGACTAACACGAGTTTGTCAATCAGTATTTCAAATATTTTAATAATTTCCCTCTTTTTTGCTTGGATCTGACTAGAAGATAATAAAAACTTAATATGTGCAATGCAATATTCTAAGTACCTTTTGTGCATTACTAATTTTATCAACAACCATATGAGATAGGCATTATAATAATGATGAAGAAATTAAAACATAAGAGAGTTAAGCCAAGGATCACATGGCTTGTATATGTTAGTATTTGGATTCATACGCAAGGTCCTGGCTCTATTTTTCTGTCTCTTAAACTTGTACTGTCCAATATGGTAGCCACTAGTTGCACGTGACTATTTAAATTTAATTACACACAAAAAATTTAGCTTCTCAGTTGTACTTAGCTATATGTGCCCTGTGGCTACCATGTTGGACAGTGCCAACCTAGAACATTTCTATCATCATAGTACGTTCTGTTGAACAGTGCTGACTTTAACAATTGGTTGTCATGTTTTTATCTTTTAATGTGGGTGTGGAAAACGCTCGTGCTATAAGGTGGCATTAGTTTAACCTTTTTAAATCATTTGATTGATTGTGTTTGCATGATTGATAATGTCTTCCACCCAGTGTTTCCTTGTCGGAATCTTTGAAAGATTGTGATTTATTTTCTGGTGTTTAGTTGAGTTAAAACCAGATACTTCCATTTAATTGAGTACGTATTAATTGCAATAATATATAATATATAAATGGGTGAGGCACCACTACCACCAGCTCCTTGATGTGAAATACCTCGAATACTGTCTGACATTTGATTCAGGAGAGAACCTCAGTGCTAACTTACATAAATATCAATACAAGCAGAGGTTTAAGTGTAGTCTCCTTATAGCTCTTGCTTGCTTCTTAGAGAATATAGGCAACCTGCCATGGAGGTCACTGCCTAGATTGTTGGCAATCTTTTCCTTCTTCTCTAATGCCTTACTATTATATCGCTGCTTCTCCTCTGTCCTTACCTTGCAAAGAAATAAGCAAATCTTAGGGCAAGAAATCATGAGGACTGTTGCTCAGCGGGGAAAGGAAAATCTTAAAGGGACACAGATGTCACTGTGAAATACAGGTCTAAAAGGAGACAAAAAATGAAGGATTCAAAACTAAGAGATCTTCAAAATTGCTTTTGCTTGAATTTCTTCAGAAAAATGTCCTGTTTGTGACACAATAAAATTCTTCTTAATGATTTCTGAAAACATTGCCTACTTAGAGCCACATTTTCTGTTTGATTTACTGTTTCACTACAACTCTTGCTTATTCATAAAGACATTATGACATTTTAATTGAATATATTTTATAATGTGATGGAGCCCATTATTTCTTTATTCTTCCCATATGTGTGAGGCAACAAAATGGAGGTAACCGTGGATTCATTTGCAAATAATTTTCAAGCAACCTTGCTGTTGTAGATGTGGTACTTTAAAGCAAAAGATGGCAAAGAGATTGTTACATCATTGATGGTGCTGTGCTTCCAACTCACCACCCAGCCATTATGTCTTTTCTCCTTCTTGCCCTTCTTTTCTTCTTGTTCCTTCCTTCCCTCCCTCCCTTTCTTTCTTCCTTCTACTCACACAATATTTTTGAACTCCCAGTATTTGTCCATGTTCTAGGATTATGATACAGTAGTCAATAAAACAGTCCCTGTCCAAAGGATCATACCAGTCAGAATTAATCCTTTTGTTTATTTCTTTTCATTGTAGATGTTCCCTAGAGTTCTTAGGTCTTATTGTATCCTTCAGTTTCTATGGTGATATGTTTTTGAAGCATTGGTTAGATTAACTCTACTACACATTAATTCGAATGACATTATCTTGATTGGCGTTGCAATTACAAGTCTGCATACCAGCGTGTAGACTAACTTGCAAGGTTTTGTATAAAGGAACATTACATAAAACATTCAACAGGGGTATCTAGTTGCCTATACCAAATATTCTATGTAATGCATGTATTAGATATTATGAATATAGTAGAGAAAGAGGAACGGGTTCAGCAAATTAGATGAGTCAAAAAGTTTGAAAACTTTTGTTATTTCCCAAGACAAACTTTTACCCCAAAATATGTTACTTGGGTGTGTGGATAGCCTTTCCCATGTGCTTATGAGTCAGTAAAGGCAGAGGTCATGTCATGGTCCCGCGTATCACGCTCACCCTCCCTTGATCATTGAGCTCCACTGCAAGTCACTGTTTGCACTTAGCATGGACTGTTTTTAATGAACTGAATATGAAGTTCAAAGTGACTTTACCAGCCAATCAGAGAGGAAATAATATTGTAGAGAGATCATAGGTCTGAGAAACAGGGAACTTGGTTTCTATGTCCTATCTCTGAGGGTGCCGTGTGTCGTGGCACGAAAAAAAATGACTTAGTCTTACTGGAGCCAGCACCCTGGAAAATAGAAAATAATAAGATTGTCTCAAGGTGCCTTAGCAGCTGCCAAACTCCTAGGATTATTCTGTTGTGACCATATAGCCAATATATAGAAATAACATAGATTATCAAACCTTTATTTCAGGTTTTAAATATAGACAGCTTTGATTGATATTAATTACATTTTCAGAAAGACTTATTTTTCATCCTCAGACCATCTGCATATACTCTAAATGCATGAACAAAATGCTATGTAGTTAGATATGTGAGCATGCAAGTTTTCAATTTACTGTAAACTGTTTTTCCTTAATGCTTTGGACAGAATGACACTCCCCACACCAGTTCACAGTGATGTTCATTGGTTGCTGTGATTGGCTTTTCAATCCCTTATAGAGGCCACAATCACCAGCGAGGAAATGGAGTCATAAACATCTTAAGATGTGCTGTGTGTGAAATCCAGAGGAGAGTTTAGGGCTAGTTTTAGTAGAGTTAAGCTGCTTACCTAAGTAGCAGTAATAGGAAATTGCTCAACTTAAAACTAATGAGATGCTTTCAGGAACACTGTGGGGAATAAATGAAACCTTGTCAAATTCTCTCCATCAATTACAGATATCTTCTAAAAATGTCTAGTGATGATTTTTTTTTCTTAAATTTGCAGTACTGTGGTTTGACTCAAGGCCTTGAGCTTGCTAGACAGGCACTCTTATGACTTGACTTAAGGCCCTCTACCAACCCTAATGAAGATTTTTAATTGCATGCATCTTGAAATTTCCGAGTCCTGCCTATAATCATATGTAAGAGAGCTCTCTTGTCCTTGAAATCCAGTGCCTAAAAAGTGGATCAAAGAAAGAGAGAACAATGCCAAGACAGACTCTGCGATTCCCAAATGTGAATTTAGCCATATCCAATGAGAAAATATAGGACATGTGAGTGAGGTTTTGATAAAAATTCATTCTACTTAAATGGTGTATTAATTACTTTGAGAATAAGCATATCCATCCTACTTCCTTGGTGCTAAAAGGTTCTTTTGCAAATGATGATGGTAGGTGGTTTGTTTGTTCATTGGTTGATTGTTGTTATAATTGTGACTTTAATGCTTATACTTGGCAAGGTATAAGTTGGTAATCTTTGAATTTCCCAAGACTAGTAATCACTGCCATCAGTGCTTTACGGAGAGAGCCTGTGTCTTCATGGGGCTCTTTTGCTCCTTCATCCTCTGGGAGGAAACCAAGTCAGTAATATTCTGCTCGTTTTATGGTTAAGCAAACAGACTTGGAAGCATGTGCTCTACATTTCTATTAATGTAATACAGGCTTGTCCTGGCATTGATTAAAAATCTGCTTTCCAGACACCTCTGTACACAGTAATTATATGCGGAGTTATTTTGTATGAAATTACCGGACTCCACATGTTCCTTAACACCTTGCAAATATGGACCTAAGTCCTTTCATGCAGTGCTGGGGATGGTGGAGCATCATTCTTTAAATGTTGTGGTTTTAATTAGTAATGGTAAGTTTGAAGTGAAAAAGAGAGATGTCTATTTTCCTGGCAAAGGCTTCTAACATCTTTTGAATATGTTGCTTTGAGGGGATAGTTCACACATCAGGTTTTGATTCTCCTGCAGTAATTTTCCATTCTGAGAAGAGCCAACTATTATCCTAAAAGGTCAGTATTTGGTTTCCATGCTCAATCGAACAGTTGAGCTTCATGGTTCTTTATTTGTTACATACAAAGTTGTGTGTTTCATGCAGATGTCTTTTAGCTGCACTGTAGGTAGATACCTGATGATTCAGAAGACTGGAGTTGGCTATTTCTTCATTTCCTATACAGGGATTCCTGAAGGGACTCTAGCTGAGGCACACCTTAGCATATCTGTCAAAGGAAAGAAAAAAAAAACAAAACAAGGTGTGAAATCTTAAGGTAAGGTAAGAAGGAATTCAGGAGCAATGGAATCTTTTAGAGGCAACTATCTAGATGTTGTAATGACCCTTCACATTACTAGTGTTCAGGCTTTGGAGTCCACGGGGCTGCCTGAATCTTGCCTCTTTTGTATAGAAAGTGTGTGGTTTGGGATGAGCCGTTTAACCTCTTCATCTGAAAAAAGCAACAAAAACCTAGCTAACTTTTATTGGCACTGGTCGAGGACTTGCACTGTATTCAGAATGTAGATTTTCCCACCTTGTGGAGTAATGTGGCAGACAGTGTTTAGGTACTTATCCTTCCTTTGCTTGTAGAATTCCAGTTTTGTGTGGGTAAAAATGTAGCTTCTCCACAGATCTCAAGTGACTGTATTTGATACAATCTCTGCCACAGAGACATAAGAAGAAATTTGCTGGGGTCTGCCTAGGCTTTGCTCGTCAAAACCAGATGCCCTTACAAGGACCTAATTCTGCCCTTCTTGCTGCCTACCTTACTGATTTGATGTCTGCAGTTGCTGCAGATATCTTGTGCTTGTGAAAAAAAGACTGAAAGAATCACAGATAACATCTCTGACATTGTTGAGGTCCTAGACCAACGTCTACAGTGCCTTTTTTCTAGACTTGAAATTAAGTAAGAAGAGTAGTCCTTACCTGTTTTAACCACTTTGTTTTCAGTTGAACCCATTCCTCATGACTACAGGAAGTGCCATTATTACCTCCAATCTCCAGTAGAAACTCCATCTTCAGTAGATACTGAAGCCCAGAGTTATTAAATGTCCTGACTCATTCAGGTGGTCAGTGAGAGAACTGGATTGCATATCCCACAGGCTGACTTCAGAGTCTGAGCTCTTACTCACGTACTTTGTGGTATTTGAGGGGATGAAATAAAATTACTTAAACAAAGCAACTTAGCATTAACTTGGTGCCTTGTGTGCGGGACATGTGCATTGAAATATTAAGACCTTTCCTAGTCGCCACCCCATGTTAGGAATTAGCAATGTGCTCTCTGATTTTGATTCTGACTTGGTTATTTTCCCATTTGAGAGGATGTAAATTTTACCTTAAAAGGTTGTCACCTGGCTTCCATGCTGCTCAGTAAGCGTGTTGAACAAGTGAATGAATAATTCTCTTAAAGCGAATCTCCTAAGCATCACTCTTAGGAGGTTGCTGTGTGAGCTTTTGATAAGGAGGCCAAAAGGTTATGTATTCCAGAGGTTTAGTGGGAGCTCTGGAAACAAGGCTGCCTGGGTTCAAATCCAGCTCCCATCACTGATTGTGTAGCAATAAGCAGTAAGCAAATAACTTGCCTTCTCAATGCCCCACCCTCTCTGTCTGTAATTGATGGGGATGAGAACAATCTTCATTGCTGCACAGTAGTACTACTAGAATTAATTAAAATAGCACATTTAAAAGTTTAAATGGTGGTGTACATCTCTGATCCCAGTACTCAGAAAGCCAAGGCAGAAGAATTACGAATTTGAAACCAGCCAGGTATATATAGTAAGATCCAGGTCAGCTTGGGCTACACAAGAGACCCTGTCTAAATAAATGAATGAGTGAATAAAAATAAATAAATAAAGCTTAAAATGGGACCAGCAAAGCATTTGATAAATGTTAGCTTTTTTGTGTGTTTGTGTGTTTGTGAAAGGTGTCTTGCTCTGTATCCCAGGCTGGCTTCAAAGTTTTGATCTTCCTGCCTCAGCCTCCTCAGTGCTGGGATTACAGGTGTGTGCCACCACACTCAGAAAACCTTAGCTTTTATGACAATAGTTATTAACTTTTTTATTCATATGTACCCTACCAAAAGTGGATCCAGTGAATAAAGCAAAAGTGAAACCAAGATCCTCATGAGGTAGATGGAGAAAGTCAAATGAGGACTTACGGTGACCCACCCATACTCAAAATCAAAATCAAGACTTGGGTGTCCCAGCTTAGTAACCACTACCCACAAGCTACTTTCCATAATAGAATGTAAGACTTAGCGATTGCCTTTTAAAACTAAAGAAAAAAATGTGTCTTTTTACCTGTACAAATGATAAAATGTCTCTCCCATCTGGTTTTCACTTGTTTTCATATCTGCATGTAAATTTCTTTGAGAGGAGTCAATTCAACTTGGTCAGGAAACAATGGTGTCACTCTCTCACTGTTAATTATTACAACCAAAACATGAAACAGTCAAATATGACAACAAAATTTGGAATTCAATTATTAAAGAAGGGACTAAGACCCCTGGAAAGGTGCAAAGAGCTCTCCAGACCTGTTCTCCAGGGAAACAACCATAACTGCTGAAAATGGTAAAAGCACAGCAGTTTAAACTCTGTGGAAATCATTCTAAGACCATACAGAAAATTGACAAATAGTTTTTCAACAAGATCTGAGTGTGTAAGTACAGCAAGTGTTAGTGGCACTTGAACTGGCACCTTGATGGAAACTCCACTCCAGGCAGATGCGACTGAAGGACAGACAGCTACTATTCCCGTGGGAACCCAAAGACTATAGCATCTCACCAAGAGGACAGGCGAATAGCATTTCTAATGTCCTCCAGCTACAACTTATAGGGGCTCACTCTTTCCTTGTGAGGGTGGCCAAACGGTGGGCTGGGTGGGGGTCCCTTATGCATAAAGCAGAGGCTTTGTACCCACCAAATCTCTGCTCATAGGGCAGAGGTGTCACCTCAAGAAAGACAGGCCACTACCACTGGCCACCACCAATGTCCCTGAGATTTTGCCCAAAGGAGGAAATGCAGCCAATAAGAACAAACAATTTTAATATTGTCCCCCAAAGAAACTGACTTTATTTGAAACACAGAGAGGGGAAATTCAAACCCAAGTGTTTTTTCTAAAACAATGGAGATTTGATGGTAAGAAATTAAGATGGCCTGTTAACTATGAGAACAAGTTAAACCATAAGCCAGCTGACTAGACAGAACCAGGAAAAAGATAGCTACTAACAGCATTACTGTAGTGAGGCAAAAATAAAAACACCTCTCAACTGGCCTCAAAACTATACCTTGTTAGAATTTAATTAGATCAAATTGTGGAGCAATTTGTGTCCTGCAGAATTGTTGGAAAGAACAGAACAATCATCAGGCCATCAGTAGGCCTGACAGCTGTGTGTGATGTAATAGAGATGGACAACGAAACAGACCCAGGGAAGAGACAATGAGCCCTGCGAAAGCCAGTAAGATCACAGGGGGCTGTGCACATGCCAAAGGCTTTGCACTGAGTTAGTGCGGTAATGGATAATTGGATTTCATTAAAATAGTGTAGCCAAGTATGAAAACAAGAGAGAAAGAGCCCCAGAAAAGGAGGGGAGAAATCAGTATTCAAAATTACTGTTATATTTTGCCTAAAATGTCCTGTCTGAAAAAAACCAAAGCAGAACAAAGGAAGACATGCAAAAAAGCAAGAAAGTGTGACTGGGAAATAGAAAAAAAAGCAGGCAACAAAACTGCTGGTGAGGGAGCCTAGATGTCAAGTTTAATTGAGACTTCAAAGCAGCTGTTATAAATTTATTCAAAAAGTTAATGGAATAATACTTAAGAAAGTAAAGGAAGCTATGATTATGATGGCTCATGAGAGAACATAAGCAAAGTGAAAAAAATTACAAGAATTATCCAGGTGGAAACACTGTAGTTGAAAAGTGTAACAACTGAAAATTTTACTCCAAGGGACCAATAGTTGATTTGAAAGAATCAGTGAATTAAAGTTAGGTTGACACTTTGCAATATAAAGAACAGAAAATATTCAAATACAAAGAAAGCCTCAGAGGCTTAGAACACTATTATACATGCCAATATATATTCGTAATTATATACAGAATGGCACTGCTAGAAGAAGAGGACAGAGTGAATGAAGCAGGGGAAAAAATGCCAAAAGAGGTAATGTAGCAGGGAGGAGGACCAGAAGAGAAATAGACAGGCCTGTGTTCTGAGTAAGCAGCAGGGAGGAAGGGATGGCATAGCAGAGAGATAAACCTAAAGAATCCAAACGTGAAGAAGGTCACGCAGCAGTAGGAGTACAAGGGCACTTAGCACAAGGGTGAAGTAGCCTATAGAATTGCATATAACCATATATGGATTGAACATTGTGTTTTTTTTTTTTTTTTTCCTTTCCTCTGTAACCTGCTTGCAAGGGTATATAAAGTGTGTCCCCTTTGTTCTCAGGGCTCAGCTTTTGGACATGAGTCTGCTGAGTCTGTGCCGTCACAATAAAGCATTGCTTCCTTGCCTCAGAGTCCCGTGTCTCTGTTCAAGTATCCCATAACATTTCTTAGAGGCTCACTTCTGGGATTGCAGAGCCAGTGGTTTTCACCTCTCCTGTTGCCAGGGTACATTCACTGGACCTTCAAGAGAGGTGATCCTGCCAGGTGCCAAAGGACAGTTTGATCCAGAGAATCAAACTAGATCCAGATCTGACTAGCCTCCTGGCTAGTCAGAGTGAGGGCCTCAAATGCACAATGGAACCCGGTGAAGTGCAGGAGCCAATGAGGAGACTGCCACTCCCATTAGACTGGTAAGATCCTGGGTTTGAATTCAGGCCAAGGCAGAAGGAGAGTCTGATCAACTCCCAGTGAGACACCCTTTTTTTTTTTTTCACCCAGTGCCTTTTGGGGTGAAACTGTGTCTATCAGGTTCCGGGAGCAAGGTGGAAGTACTGTGCTGTGTGAGAGTGTGTGAAAGTGCAAGCCTGAGATGCAGTCCAGCTGCAAAGCAAGTGTGGAGTCCCAAACCATGGGTCCATGGTGAACTCATACGGTCAGGGGAGGCCCTAACAGGGCCTCCAGTCTAGGGTTTATATGGACTCACTACAGACAAAGAGATGCCTAAATCCTCATGAGGGGAGCAGATTGAGGACCCTGTGTAGGTGCAGTTCCTGGCCAGGCAACTGCATCCAGATCACTGATAAGGGGTGTGTATTGTTCTCCCTTTTGTGTCAGAGAAGAGGTCCCCTTTACCTCTCCTCCAAAACCCTTACCCCTCTGTGTCTGTCTTGCCATCTGATAATAGGAGGAGATGGGTGGATATCCCATTCCCTTTACAGTTTAAAAACTTTAAAAAGGGATTTAATGGAGATTATGGAGTTAACTCCTAAAAAGTTTAGGACCCTTTGTGAAGCAGATTGGCCTGCTCTTGTGTAGGGTGACCCCAGGAAGGCTCATTAGATAAAACTGTGATTAGGGAAGTTTATAGGGTAATTGTGGAGACCTGGGCACCTAGATCAATTTCCCTATATTGACTGCTGGCAGGATGCTGTCCTCAGCTGGCCCACAGGGCTAAGGCCCTGTCTGGAAGAGGCCTGTAGAATTATGGTAATTAGGGCAGCCACAACTTCCAAGTATAGGGAGAAAACAAAGGAGCCTATACTGGCTGGGGAACCAGAGGAAGTACCACCACCCTATGTGCACTTTATTCACCTCTGTCACCAGCACCCAGTTCTGTACTTCTACCTCCAACATTGGATGCGGAAGTTCAAGGGACAGTCACACCTGTAAAATCTGGTTTGGAAACCTCTGGGGCCTCAACTCCCCTACCTCCCTGAGTCCTGGGGACCCCATGCCCACTGTGAGTCTGCCAGTGCTCACCCCACATCCCCTCCTTGATCAGGAACATCTAATCAGTCTCCATGAGGACCCCTCCTCTCCTCAGACTCCTGCTGTCCTGCAAATGCCCCTGAGGGAATCCCAGAGCCCCATGCATTATGACCAGGAAGGCCAAATACAAGGAGGAGGACGGACATTTGTTTACCAACCCTTTACCACCACAGACATCCTTAACTGCAAGCATCATAACCCCTCCTTCATGGAAAAGCCTCAGGGCCCTGATTGATTTGATGGAGTCTATCATCCAGACTCACAAACCCACCTGGACAGACTGTTGACAGCTTCTTCTGACTCTATTTAATACTGAAGAGCGGCGCCATATAACATTGGCAGCCCTAAAGAGGTTAGAAGACCATGCCCCTGAGGGCACTCTAAACATCCAAGCATATGCTCAAGCCCATTTCCCAGAGGAAGACCCCCATTGGGATCCTAATGATGACTAAAATTACAGGAGACTTGAACGATATCAAGAGGCGATATTGAGAGGCATGAAGGAAGGAGGGGAAAAGGCCATGAACACAAGCAAAACATCAGAAGTCCTCCAAGGGCCAGATGAGAATCCCAGCCAGTTCAGTTCAGAGCCACTGAAAACCAGCGGATGATTAATGCCACTTTTGTTGGCCAGGCCCAGGGTGACATAGGTGAAAACTGCAGAAACTGGAGTGATTCACTGGAATGAACACTAGCCAGCTTCTGGAGGTGGCCACAAAGGTTTTTGTCAATTGAGATCAAGAGGCTTAGTGGGAGGCTGACAGGAAGATGAAAAGGAAAGTGGGCTTTCTTGCAGCAGCCCTTGCTGAACAGTCAGATGTGCCCTGGTGAGCTAATCCAGGCAGAAGCAGAGGCAATCACGAAGGACAGCTACAAATGCCCCAAGGACACCCCTGCCTGTGGGAGCAGCTAGGGTAAAATCAATGTGCCTACTGTCATCAGGAAGGACGCTGGAAGAACGAATGTCCCCAGTGGGCCAGGGACTCCGAGAAGGCCCCCCAGACCAGAGGCAGAGAGCAGGTTGTTGAAGGAAAATAGCAGCCTACCCACAGGGGAGCAGCCCCTGAGAAGAAAACATTGTTGGTCAGGCAGGCCTGGAAGGCTATGAGGAGGACTAGGACAGACCAGGCTCCATTCTACTGAGCCCCCAGGAACCCATGGTCTGAATGAAAATAGGGGCCATTCCATTGATCATTCATGGTGGACATGGGCACAGAGCATTCAGTTGTGACCCAACCAGTGGGTCCTTTTTCCAATAAGCATACAACTATTATTGGGGCTACAAGGGACCAAGTCCACTGCCCCTTCATAATGGCCAGATGATGCAATCTTGGGAGTCATGAAGTAAGGCATAAATTACTTTATCTCCCTCATTGACCTGTGGGTCTGATGAGAACGGACTTACTGTGCAAACTGAGGGCACAGATAACTTTTGATTCGGATGGCATAGCAGCCTTAAAGTTGAGAGGATCTGAGGCAAAGACTCTAATCCTTACAGTTGCACAAGAAGAGAAATGGTAGATCCATGCCCCTGAAGGGAGGCCTCTTGAGATTCCTGAGCTTCCCTTCAAGATTCCAGGTGTATGGGCTAAAGATAACCCCCCAGGTCTGGCCCAAAATGTACCCCCAGTAGTGGTGGAACTAAAACCAGGAGTCACCCCTGTCAGCCAGAAACAGTACTTCATTCCTCTCAAGGCCCAAGTTGGAATTCAAAAACAATTTGACAGACTCTTAAAATATGGGATCCTCTGACCTTGTCAGTCATCCTGGAACACCCCTGTATTACCAATCCAGAAACTGGGAACTGAGGATTTCAGGCCAGTTCAGGACCTCTGGGTAGTAAATTCAGCAACTGTCACTTTGCACCCCATAGTCCCAAATCCATACATTCTTTTAGGCCTTGTCCCAGCTGAGACAAAGTTTTTTGCCTCCCTAGATCTTAAAGATGCATTGTTCTGCATCTGCCTGGCCCACAGAGCCAGTCTATTTTTGTCTTCCAATTGGAAAATCACAATACTGGGGAAAAGGGGCAACTAGCCTGGACTTGGTTGCCCTAAGGTTTAAAAAATTCACCCTCTATTTTCGGAACTGCCTTGGCATCTGACCTGAAAGCCTTCTCAGCCGACCAGCACAACTGCACACTCCTTCAGTATATAGATGACCTCCTGCTGGCTGGACCAACTTGAGAGGACTGTATGGAAGGAACATGGCTTCTCCTTTCTCTTTTTTTGGGAGGCAGGATACAAAGACTAGGAAAAAGGCCCGGATTTGCTAAAACACTGTCAAATACCTTGGCTTTCACCTGTCCCAGGGCAATACAGGCTTGGCCCTGAGAGAAACAGGCTGTATGTTCCATCCCAGCCCCTAAGACCCACTGGAAAATTAGAGAGTTTTTGGGAGTTGCAGGTTTTTGCCAACTGGATACCTAACTACTCCCTCTTGGCCAAACTCCCCCATGAAGCCACAAAGGGGTGAGAATGGAATTCTTTAATATGGGGGAAGGAGACAGAGAAAGTCTTTAAAGAAAGCAAGAAGGCACTCACAAATGCCCCTGCTCTAGGCCTGCTGGATACAATGAAGCCCTTTTCCTGTATGTCCATGAGTGGCAGGGAACATCTTTGGGGTCCTGACTCAGTTACTAGATTCCTGGCACCATCTGCTGGCTTACTTGTCAAAACACCTTGATGCTGTTTCCTGAGGCTGGCCACCTTGCCTGTGTGCCCTAGCAGCCACCGCTTTCCCTAGGGCAAGAACCCAGTGTCTAGGTTCCCAAGTCTGTCCTGACACTCATGGAGTATAAGGGAAATTATTGGCTGAACAACTCTCAGATGGTCAAATACCAGAGTATACTATATGAAAACCCAGGCATCTGGCTGGAGGTCGTTAAGACTCTAAACCCAGCCACTCTATTGCCGATTGACTCAGGCCCCCCCCAGAGCATAACTGCTTAGAGGTTATGGATGAAGTTTTCTTGAGCTGGCCAGATCTAAACAATCAGCCTATCAGCAATCAGGACATTGAATATTTCACAGATGGCAGCAACTTTGTCCAGGATGGCACACGTTTTGCTGGGTATGTGGTGGTGACTTTGGACTCAGTCATTGAGGCTCCCCCCTCACTCCGCCACCAGCTGGAACTTCACAAAAGGCTGAACTTGTCACCCTCACATGGGCACTCCAGCTCACTGCAGGAATACGAGTAAACATCTACACTGACTAAATATGCCTTCACAACCATCTATGTTTATGGGGCCTTTTATAAAGAGGAGACTCACTAACTTGGGAGGAAAAAATATCAAGTATGGGCTGGAAATCCTCAAACTGCTAGGCTCTGTGCAGGCCCCTAAACAGGTGGCAGTTTTACACTGCTGAGGGCACCAGAAGGGAGATGCAACAATTGCCCAGTGAAACTGGAAAGCTGACAAAGAGGCCAAACAAGTGGCCTTCACAAGGGGACCAACCCCAATTGTTCTGATTACTGCCTTGTTCCCATGCCCCTTAGCTGAAAGGGACACCACAAGAACAGGCTTGGTTTAAGACTGAGGAGGAAAATATTCTACCAAATGGATGGTGGGAGTTTGTTGATGGCCTCATTGCCATACCTGAGTCGTTGGCCCCTACATTTGTCAAGCAGTTCCATGAAGGAATTCATTCAGGGTAAACAGCCCTTGAAACCACCCTGGCTCAGCATTTTTATGTCCCCAACCTCTCCAGCATAAGTAAGGCAGTATGTAAGAGATGTTGCCTATGTGCCAAAAATAACCCAAGACAAGGGCTAAGAGCACCCCTCTCCCCACCACAAGGCACAGAGCGTTAGTGGAACTCCTCTTGAAAACTTGATCATGGACTTCACTGAAATGCCACGAGCTCAAGGATGCAAATATCTGTTGGTGTTTGTTTGTACCTTCTCAGGATGGGTGGAAAACTTCCCCACATGTACTGAAAAGGCCCAGGGGGTGGCCAGATGTTTGTAAAAGGAAATCATCCCTGGGTTTGGAATACCTGTGTCTATTGGGTCAGATAATGGGCCAACCTTTGGGGCAGAGGTGGTACAGCTGATGGCTAAGGGCCTAGGAATCACCTGGAAGTTGCATATGGCCTGCTACCCCCAGGGTTCAGGAAAAGTGCAGCACATGAATAGAACCCTAAAATTGCAGTTAGGAAAACTCTGTCAGGAGATCCATCTGCAGTGGGATCAATTACTGCGCATGGCATTAGTAAGGATGAGGTCTAGTTCCACGAAGCAGAAAGGGCTCTCACCCTTTGAAGTCCTTTATGGACACCCATCCCCCTTAATCAAGGGCATAAGCAGGGATCTTAAGGAAATAGGTGACCTCACCTTGAGGCAGCAAATGCAAGCCCTTGGGTTGACTCTATCAAAGATCAATGACTGGGTTTGGGAGAGCCTTCCCGTCAGACTGGCAACTCCCATGCATCATTACAGGACAGGGTGATGACTTCTGGGAAAACGAAAGGAATGTCCAACCATTAAAGCCTCATTGGAGAGGCCCTTTTGTTGTTATTTTGCCTACCCCTACCATAGCTAAAGTAGCAGAGATACCTCCTTGGATCCACTACAGCCAAGTCAAGTCACCTTCTCTCAAGTGGGAATGCGTCTCCAATCCAGCTTCGCTGTGTAAAATCACCCTCTGGAACATCAGTGCCCTTCCTCGGCAGGACTCTGCTTCACAGGAAACAACCGGGAACCCTGAATGATGGGACGACAGCCATGCCTCTAGTCACTCTGGAAGCTGACAAGTCTATGCAGAGCAGAAGCTTGAGGAGTAAACTATCCAATAGGATAAAAGAACTGTTTTCTATGTCAGTTACTTTACTATAATGCATTTCACCCCCGTCTGTATCTGTTGCTGTAGTTCTCACCCTAATCTTGGCCATAAATTTGGCAGAAACTGCCCCTGCTGATTGGACTCATGGTGAAAAGATTTTATTAGCTCTCTTCTACCTCTTTTGGGCAGGATGCATAACTACTGTTTATTGTTATTGATCTGGTTTCCCTTTGTGGTCCCAGAGCCCTCATCCTGTGACCTATGTATGCGTACTACTCAGGTAGGAAGTGTTGTCACCAGGTCTTTGCTTTTCCATACTTACTATTTCTGTGCAGGCACTGTCATCGGGTCATGTACTCACAACCATACCATCTGTTCAGTGTGTTCCCATGGTAATCAACATGTCTGTTTCAACCCCACCTACAGCCCTCGGGAACAATGACTGGAGGTCTGAAGATTTGACAGGGCTATCTGGGGGGGAATTGGGGGCCTCATTAACCATACCCAAGTATTCAACCCTGATAAACCAGTGTCAGCATTTTTTGATGTATATGCAGCCACCGGCTGAGATAGCAGAAGATGTGGAGACCTAGACTGGGAGAGAGCCTGAAAGTTAAAAGATCAATACATGTGCCCAGACGCACACAGTGGGTCATTACTGGTGCGGGTTGGCCTTATTGTGCTTAATGGAGTTGTGTCTCATGGGCCACTAGGCAGAGAGTGGGATACTTAGTTCTCCTGCACAAAGGAACACCTACGCCCTACTATAATCTTAGCAATTGTAATCCTGTAAATTTTACTATACTTAGGCCCTCAGCTTGGGAACAGGGACCTAAGGTCTGTATAAACATAAATGGAAGGGAATATGATCCTGGGACCCTACTGCACTTCAAGTTAGTGACTATCAACCATGAGAGCTCCTCTTACCAAGTCTTTCATTCCTTTTATGAGGAAATGAAAAGTGAGTTCCCTGTATCTGACAAGACAAAAAACTTGTTCCTTTCATTGGCTAAGTCTGTAGCCCAGACTTCATGCTATGTTTGTGGAGGAACCAATATGGGAGACCACTGGCCAGTGGAAGCAAGGGAGTTAGACCCATGGGTGCCCTTTAATGAGACTGCCTTCCCCAACCACAGGAAAAGCATCTGGCTCCTAAAAACTTCTATCATTGTGAATTACTGTATCTCCTGCCCAAAAGGTCTGTTCTCTACCCCAGTAGGGGGTTTAATTTGTTTAGGACAGAAGTTTTACAATGACACTGCCCAAGAGACTCAATGATGGGGAGCTCCAAACCACACAGAACCCCAGTCCCACCCACTGGTCAACTTTTCTAATCTCCAGAAAGTTTGGAACAATCTTACCACAAACATAGATTGGCAAGCACCCAGGGGGCTGTATTGGATGTGTGGGAAGCAAGCTTATACTGTAAAACAACCTAGCAGCTGGTTTGGGTCTTGCATACTAAGCTTAATCAGGCTATCCTTCTTCTTGCTTCCCCTTAGACAAGGTGAGAAACTGGGAGTCCCCATAAATGAAGAAAAATTAAGTAGACAAAAACGGGTGCCTTACAAATTGGCAATTGGAAAGATAATGAATGGCCTCCTGAGCAAGTCATCAAGTACTATAGTCCTGCCACTTGGACAAAAGACGGGTCCTGGGGCTATCGTACCCCAATATATATGCTCAATCGCATCATCAGGCTGTAGGCTGTTGTTGAAATTATAACTAGTGAAACCGCAACAGCTCTTAATTTGCTGGCAAAACAAAGCACTAAAATGCGCAATGCTATCACATCCACTTAGCTCTAGACTATTTGCTGGCATCTGAGAGAGGATCTGTGGAAAGTTTAACATAAGCAACTGCTGCTTACAGATTGATGATGAAGAAAAGGCCATAGAAGAAATCACAGACAGAATGAGAAATCCTGCCCATGTTCCCATCCAGACTTGGAGAGGATGGAATCCCAATGACCTGTTTGAAGGATGGTTCTCTGCCTTGGGCAGGTTCAAAACCCTGATAGGGGCAATGGGCCTTGTCCTGGGATCATGGTTAATATCACCCTGCCTGGTTCCCCTGGTTTTTGTGGTCTCTCAGGACCATTTTGGAGACCACTATAGAAAGGAAATGGCCGCACATGTAATGATGCTATGGAAGTATAAACCCCTAAATCAAGATGACGATCTTTGACCCTAGGTGGCTCCAAGCATCAAAGGGGTCAATAATGTAGCAGGGAGGAGGATCAGAAGAGAAACAGACAGGCCTGTGTTTTGAGTAAGCTGTAGGGAGGAAGGGATGGCAAAGCAGGGAGATAAAATCCTAAAGAATCCAAACGTGAAGAAGGTCATGCAGCAGTAGGGGTAGAAGGGCACTTAGCACTAGGGTGAAGTACCTACAGAATTGCATATAACCACATATGGGTTGAACATTGTGTTGTTTTTTTTTTTTTTCCTTTCCTCTGTAACTTGCTTGCAAGGGTATATAAAGTGAGTCCCCTTTGTTCTCAGGGCTCAGCTTTTGGACATGAGTCTGCTGAGTCTGTGCTGTCACAATAAAGCATTGCTTCCTTGCCTCAGAGTCCTGGGTCTCTGTTTGAGTTTCCCATAACAGTAATGATTGGACATATTCTGAATTCACTGAAGTCAGTCTATACATCCCACAGCTCAATGAGTAGTAAGCATGAAATATGCAGAGATCCACAAAGAAACACAGAATGTTTAAAAATGCTGAAAAATGGAGACAGAAAGAAATATTTCAGTGCAGTAGGAGAACCTCACTGAGATTAACACCTGACTTCACTTCAGAAATAATGAGGGCAAGGTGTGTCCTTGAAGTGGAATGATGAATTTAGAGTATTGAAATAAAAAAACCCAACAACTAAGAATTTTTTGTCCATAAAGCTATCTTTCACAAATAAAGGCAAAATAAAGACATTTTCAAATAAATGAAATGCTGAAAGAGCCAGGCATGGCGGTACACATCTGTAATCCCAGACTTAGGAGGCTGAGTCAGGAGGATCAGGAGTTCAGGCCAGCTTGGGGTACATGGTAAGACCCTCACTCAGTAAACAAAACAAAACAGAGAATTTGTTTTTCTGACCCACCTTACTAGAAACAATAGAGGAAGACCTTCAGGCCAAAGGGAAGTTAAAGGGTGAGTGAAGGTGATATGAATATCAGCAAATACATCAGTAAAGAAACAAATAAGCAAAAACACTAGCAAAGAAAGTTACATAATTACAAAAGACAATACAAATGCACAAATGCCCTCCTTTCTTCTCTTTAACTGGAAACTGTGAAACATGTATATAATTGCACTGTCAGGCCTGAAACATATAAAATGTAATATATCTGACATAACAGTACAATGGAAATGGATATGAAGGAGGCTGTATTGAAATAAGGAAGTGAGACCAAGTGATACCTTGAACCCACAAGAGGAATAATTAGGAGAACCAGAAATTGTAAATAAGAATGTTAAAATAAAAAACCATAAATACATTTTGGCTCTTCTCCGAGCCTCTTTAATACAACTAAATATGTAACAATTATTGCAGTGTTAAATTTACAATATATATGGAGGTAATGTTATATTAATAATAGCACAAAAAGGAGAAATACTTTATATATCACTGAAATTAGGTTAGTACAGATCTAACCTAGATTTGGGCCGATTTTATTGTAGGTGATAAACCCTATAGCAATCCCTAAGAAAATAACTCATAAAAATATAGTAAAAATTATTAAGAGAAATAAAATGCTATACCTGAAAATTTATATTTAATTTAAAAGAAAAAAGAAAAGGAAGAGTAAAACAAAAAGATATGAGAATGTAGAAAACACAAAGTGAAAAGACAGATGTGTAGGCAACTACATTAATAATAAAATTACACGTGAATAGATTAAATAATCCAATCCAAAGTTAAAGATGTTGGACTGAATATAAGAAATAAAACCCACTTATATACTGTCTATAAGAAGCTCACTTGATATGCATATATACAAATAAATCAAAGTTAAAAGGATTGAAATGCTATATAGCACAAACAGCCATAATTTTAAAAAACACTGAAGGCAAAAGAGACTTTAAAGCAAAAAAAAAAAAAAAAAAAAAAAAACCCAAAACAGCTACACATAAAGAGGGATCCTCTTACAATGATAAAGTTCCCTTTTGATGTCTAGTAACATTTTTCAATCTCACAGAAAGGTAAAAGAGTTATAGACATATATGTACCTAACAATAGAAGCCCCAAACACATGAAGTAAAAAAATGAAGGGAGGGCTAGGGTGTGGCTCAGTGATAAAGTTCATTCATAAGGCCCTGAATTCAACCCGTGGCACTGCAAAAAGGAAAAAAATGGAGGGACAATTCAACAGTAATAATAGAGGAAGCATGAATACTTCACAACTTTTTCTATGAGGGCAGTATTTTCCTAATACACATATACACACAAAAAACACAAGGGCATAACAAGAAAAAAGTTAGCATGGACTAATATCTCCTATGAATAGAAATGCAAAAATCTTCAACAAAATCCAGCAACATATAAATTGTTGATCAAAACATCAAGTAGGATTTATCCCAGGAATGTAAGGTTTGTTTAGCATATGAAGATTAACTAATGTAATACACCGTATCAATAGACCAGTGAATAAAATGAGAAGGCATTTGACAAAATTTAATACCTCTTCATAATAAAAACACTTTAAAAACCAAGAACAGAAAGGAATTGGTTGTTTTGACAATGTTGTCTATTAACAACCAATAACTAGTATTTTTAATAGCTAAAGACAAAAAGCTTTCTACCCTAAGATCCAGAAAAAGAAAAAGATGTTCATTCTCTCCACTCTACTTAACATTGTGGTGGAAAACTACACAATATTTTGAAAGATATAAAATAGAATGACATTCAGTTGAAAGATTGATGTCATTAAGATGGCAATGTTCTCCAAATTCATATACAGATGCAAAAATTCCTATCAAAATTTCAACTGATTTCTATGCAGAAATAGACAAGTTCATCCAAAAACTCAGATGAAATGCAAGGGAAATTCCAAAACATTTCTTGAAAAATAAGAAGACATTGCAGGAGTCTCACTTCTCAGTTTCAAAATGCCCTGCTGAGCTATACTAATCAAGGCAAAGTGGTGCAAGCATAAGCATAGACATATGCGTTCCATGGAATAAAATTGAGCTCGGAAATAAAGCCAGGCAACACACCAACAAGTAAAGATGAAATGAATGAAAGGAAGGCTCACATACCAAACCTGTGTGGGCCTGTAATCCCAGCACACCTGTGTGTGCCTGTAATCCCAGAACTAAGGATGCTGAGAAAGGAGTTTTGGGATTTTTGAGGCCAGCTGGGTCTTCATAGCAAGACCTTGTCTCAAAACAAACAAACAAACAAAACAAACAAGCAAACAACAATAACAGCAAAATAGTCCAAAATAAAAGCTTACATTTATAGGTGGTTGATTTTCAATAAAGGTGGCAAGACAATTCAATAGGAAAAGAATAATCTTTTCAACACAGTGCAGGGACAATCAGATAACTACACACAAAGAAATGAAACTAGATCCCTACCTTCAAGTATATGTAGAAATTAACTCAAATTGGGTCAAAGTCTTAATGAAAGACACAAAACATTAAAAGAAAACATAATTTTAAATATCTGTGACCTTGATTTGACTATTATATAGTGATAAAAGCACAAGAAGAAAGAGAAAATAATAGAGAAATTAGTCTTGATGAAAATTAAAAATTTTTACACTTCAAAGTACCCATGAAAATGGAAAAAACCCAACAACCCTCAAAACTGGGAGAAAATTTTTGAAGGAAGGATTGCAACTAGCATATATAAAGAACTCTTATAACACCATTGTAAAGACAACCCAATAATAAAAGGGCAAGGGATCAGAATAGAAGTTATATAAATGGCCAATGAGCACAGGGAAAGATGTTCAATGTTCTTAACATCAGAGAATACAAAAGAATAATAAGATAAAACCCCTTGACATCCACTAGGATGACTGAACTGAGAAAGACAGACAATGACAAGCATGGACAAGGTAGGAAGTTGGAGCCCTCATACACAGTTTGTGGAAATGTAAAATGGTACATAGCTTTGCGAAACAGTTTATCAGTTCATCAAAAGATTGACCATCAAGTTACCCTATGACTAAAAAATTACAATCCTCAGAAATACATCCAAGAGAAATGAAAATCTCTTCCTCAAAAATTTGTACACAAATTTTGTCCATTACAGTTTCATTTATAACAGTCAAAAAGTAGATACAACTCAAGTCTAACAAGTGATCAATGGTTAAATAATAAATAATGATAAAAAGAAATTACAAAGAGAATACAATAAAAAAACAATAACAAAAAGAAATCAAGTACGGATACATTTTAGAATATAGATAAGCCTTGAAGACATTATTCCAAGTGAAAGAGGCCAGTTCCAAAAAACCACCTATTGTGTAATTCCATTTAAAACAAGTGTTCAGAGGAGCTAAATCTATATGGACAGAAAGTTGATTAGTTGGTTGCCTAGGATTGCATGGGGGTTAGGAGAAGATGAGGAGTTACTGCTGATGGGTACAGGTTTCTTTCTGGGGTAATAAAAGTGTTCAAAATTGATTGTGATGATTGCACAACTGTCTGAATGTACCTATATAGTCTGTATTTCTGTAATATATGTATATATATTTATTTATTGAGGTTTACACTTTGGATGGATGAATCATATGGTCTCAAACAGGGTAAAGGAGTGCTAAGAGACAAAGGGAAGAGCTAGACAAAGCTTTGTCAAGAGGTGGTATCATCAACTAGAAAAAGAAGTTTAACATGGAAGGTGACAGTGTTTTACTAAGGAAGCAATAGGATTGGGTATTTCACAAATATCCAAAGAGAATAGAATGTTAAGATGGGGGATCATGGATGTTAGGGATTTGAGGAGATGTCAGATATAACACTTGTAAATGTTCATCTACTTCCAACAATTTTTACTGCATATTTTCCTCCTTGCCAAGTAGAAAATTATATATTTATTTTCTCCTGTCCCAGAGAAAAACTTATTTTTTGATACTGAAATGCAGCCAGTTGGAAGTGTCAGTTGTTCAGGCTCTGTGATTGCACAAGACCTTGCTTTTTTACCTCAAGGAGACAAAGTACTGGAAATTTACTAGCCTCAAATCATTTTTATGCAAAAATGGATCCAATTTTTAAAAATCTTTCTATGCAAGGTGATGAAATTTCAAAACTATAAATCAAGCTTTATCTACCAAATATGTTCCTATGATTTGAACTTCCTTGAGATTTACTTAAAATTAACATTATTGGTCTGCTATTTTTGGGTGTTTTTGACTTAGAAACCTTTCAGCAATTCTATTTTTGAGAATTTTATTTTAATTTAGTCAGTTGGACAGTGATCATGCTTTAATTTGTCACTTTAGTTTTGTAATTTCTACTTCCAAGGGGACTTGATACTTGATTGACTTATTCCAAAGGAAATGGAAGAGATCTTTAGATCTCTACCACAAGGTGGTAATAAAAAGTTGAGTGTCCATATTTGCAGTATTAGGTTTAATATAATCATTATTATATACTCAGTGGTGAGGAAAGTACTGGAGATTCAAAGGTGTAAAGGTAAAACAGGGCAGTCCTGGTACTCAAGGAGTTTGTCACCTAAAAGGACAGGTAATCCTAGAAACAGGGCATTTCAATACAGTATGGTGTTATATTGGAAGGATGCCTAGGAGTTCTGTGACAAAGATAGCAGGCAAAGGCAGGCAGGAAGAGTGCAAAAAGGAAATTGATCAATGAGGACTTTTCAAAGAAGGTAACCCAGATTTCTCATCTCAGCAATCAATTTTATTTAATAGTACATATCTTAAAACACACCAGTGATATGCATTTTGGTCAAGAATTTCAAATATAAGGCACAGGTGTCCAACAACAACAACAAAAATAGCTTATGCCAAACACAGGCAATTTACTGAGTTTTAGAACAGAGACATTAGGCTTCAGGCCCAGTTCAATCAAAGGACTGAAATGACGTCTACATTGCTTGTCTTTGTGTGTTGACCCCATTTCCTCCTAGTGCAGGCTGAACTTATTTCATGTAGCTAAAGTGAGACAGAATTCAGTGGCCCTGTACTAATTTCCAGTTTAGCAATGCCAGGGCAAAAAAAATCTTCTCTTGTGTTGTTTATATAAAATCTCAGAAAAGGATCTGTCTGACCACATCTGCTCATTCCAGGCCTTTGGATATGAAGAGAATCTGGCCTCACACATGTCTGTGGCTGGAAAGATAGATTAGTTTAGTAGTCTTTTCAGATATTTGTAGTTATTTTTCTTTGCTACTACATCAAAATTCAATGAGTAATAGCCTTATAAAGGGTAGATACAATGTAGAATCTGAGGCCAGCATTTGTGCTCTACCTTCTTAGCATTAGAATAAAAGTATTCTGACTTCCCAGACTTCTGAAAGGGTACAGAAACTGACTGCACTTTGTGAACCACTGCCCTGGAGCATCTTAAATGACAAAAGATTGGGCAAAGAAGTCATCAAGGAGTACAAGAAGGGACTCACACAGGTTGTGATGAGAACTTGGGGTTTATTCTGAGTGAAATGGGAAGTCGCTATAGCATTTCAATGGAGAAGTGAGTTGATTTAACATTTAGAAGATCTGCTGTCTGTGGTGGGTAAGTGAGAGAGGTGAGGGCCAGGCTAAGGCCAGCTGGGAGGCAGGTGCGATAATGCTGCTGAGAGATAAAGACAGCTTGGACCACAGAGGACATAGTGGAAGTGGCCTGGCTTATCAGACAAACACCTATGGAAATTATAAAAATGGAAAACTACCCTAGCCTGCGGTGGTTTTGACCCTTGTCAGGTGGATTAATGTATTTAAATGAGAACCTTCATTTTACTTAGGATGCTCATGATTATCCATGAAAGCTCTTGATTTTTCAAGGAATCAAAGTACCTCGGAGTGTAAAAAAACATTTGAGAATATCTTTTACAGTAATTTTAAAATTATTATCTAAGGAACCAGCAGCTCTCTATGAAGGTCATGTTCAGTAATTACAGAGGATTGAAGGAAACTGGCAGGGCGGTGCTTCATGCTCCCCATGTCTGTTTCAGCCTGAGCAACTCCACCTTGGTTTTGTTCATGGGATCTTTTCAAGCTCTTGTTCAAGGAAATTGTTCTGTAGCTAAAATGATTTTGAAAATCAGTTTCTAAAGAATTATTTAATTTTATTTTTATTTTACAGTCCTGGAGATGATACCCAGGGCCTCACACATGCCAGGTGAGTGCTCAACCACTGAGCTACACCCCTAGGGTCAGTCTCAGTACTCCCCTCTACTGTGTCAAGCAGCCTCAGAATCTATCACAACATATCATTCCATTGTTCTACAAAAAAACTGATCAGAATCAGGATGTTAGATAAATCTCTACCATTCCTCATGTAAGCCTCTTTTCTTATAGCATCCTTTTCTTACAGCATCCTTAATCTCTCTCATTCCGACTTTCCTTGTGGCTATTTTATTCCAACTCTGCTTTCATGGCGATGTAACTTTCAGCCATGAAAAGACTTAGATGGTCAAGTGAAAGAAATGTTTATGGAGTGTTTGGGGTCGAGAACTCAAATGCCTTCAGAGCACAGGTGGGTAGCAGGAAAAACAATAGAGCAGACAGATGGGCCCAGGAAGAACCGGGGTGTGAACATCCTGATTAAAGGCAATCAAACAGCAACACAGATTCTGGCAAACAGTGACAATAACTCAGAGAAATAAACAATAATATTTCACAATGCTGATGAACTCCCAAAATATTGTGGAGGGGTATATTGTGTGTGGAACATACCCTTTTTATAGATGAGCCTCATAGAGGTGCCATGACTGGGAGGCTGTGAGGTTTGAGAGTTAGAGCTTGGGTTTTAGATCAGACTGACTGGTTTGTAACCTAGGACCACCACTGGCTGGATGCCTGGTCTTAGAAACAATGACTATTGTGATTCTCCAAATCCTCTTTCACCCATCTCCAGGAAGCACTTGGCCCCAAGCTGGTATGTTTAGTTAAGTTCTCAATAAATGGTAGGTGTTTGTGCTGCAGAGTTTGCTGCAAGGCTGGAAGATTCTCCACCATCCTGAGATTTTACATTAAGGAAATCTACCACTGGACTTCTGGCTGCTGCATGCATGCACGTGCCTGGATGTCCTCCTAAAGACATAAAAAAGATGATCAGAAAAAGAGGAGCCCATGATCAAGGGGAGGATTTGAGTTTTGGGATGGTTTGGAGCAGTGTACAGGCCTCCTGTCAGCCCAGTGCTGTTTCTCAGGAACATCTGTTTTGCCTTAAGCATGGGTCCCTTTAGGGAATGTTTTTAAAGGAAGTTGATCTTTTTCTCAGGTTTCCCCTGCCATGTGGTTCGGCAGAAGCTAAAGGCATTCAGAGTTTGTGCACAGGTGGCTCTGCCTCCTGGGAGCACCAATTTACTGGGAATGAGTGTGGACTGCTGAATGGCTGTCAGAGGGGAACAATTTTCTGTCAGTTCAAGTCCAGAACAGATTTGAACTAATGCCCTGGAATTAAAAAGTCATCCTGTCCTTCTCTGAATAGAGAACACAGTTTTCAAACGCGGCGTTAAACATGCTGCCTGGGTGTGTTTTATTTTGCAGCAGGCCCTTCTCCAGAGCGTGAAACACTTTATAATATATGTTGGCTGTTTGGATACAAACGGTTTTGATTGAATGATCTTCACAATTCTGGGGAAATGTCCCTGACATATTCATATAGTGTGGACGTTTAGTACCTAAAAGACATGCTTTCGTAGAGCGATTGCTCAGTCAGTTGAGGCACGGCCACTTACAACTAATCATGTATAGCTAAGCAACTTGTAATGTGCTTAATGGAGGGAGACAGTGTAGCATAATGATGAGAATATGGGTGTGATGTTCAAAAGAAAATTCTAGTTCTCTGCTTTTCAGGTGTGTGAACTCAACAAATCACCTCAATCTCTCTTAATCTGTTAAAGGGTCATGATTCATGATGATAATCTTTTGGAGCAGAGTTGTTAGGAGGTTTAAACTAGGTGTTCAGGACCTAGATCAGTGTCTGGGATTTAGCTCGTGTTCTGAATACCCTATTTCTATTCTTTGCTATCTGATGCACTCATGAACAGAAATAGCAAATCACGTTTGTGCCGACTGAACTGGCAATGCATGCATTCAGTATCTTCTGTTCAAAATTAGCAACTTCATTAACTTTCCTATAACATTGCAAGTGCTGGGAGGCAAATCCAAGAGAGAACCCAGGGTATCAGCTTTCAAACTTTTCAGTGCTTTCCAACTATCAATTGATATCTTGTATTGGAAGGGCACAAAACAACAAAATGCCTCAAAGAATGAATTTAACAGACAGTTCTCAAAAGAAGTACAAGTGGCCAATAAATACATAAAAAAAAGTTCAACATCTTCACCCATAAAGGAGATGCAAATCAAAACTGCATTGAAGCCATGCATGGTGCTTCATGTCTATAATCCCAGCACTTGGGATACAGTAGCACAATGTGGGCTGCTTAGCAACAGCCTGTCTCAAGAAACCAAAAACTACCTTAGGAGTATGGCTTAAGTGAAATACTGCCTGCCTAGCAAGCACAAGGCCTTGAGTTCAAACTCTAGCACAGTCAAAAAATAAATAAAAACCAACCAAATAAAAAACTACATTGAGATTCTATCTCACTTCAGTGATTTGATCTAAGTACATTATATGCATGTATTAGTTATTAAAATGAAATCCCTTTGTATAATTAATATATGCTAAGAAAAATGAAAGTAAAGAAACAAAAAGAGTGACTATCAAGAAAACAAACTATAACAAATGCCGGCAAGGATGCAGAGGAAAAGGGAACACTTTGATAGGAATATAAATTAGTTCAGCCACTATGGAAGTTAGTATAGAGGTTTCTCAAAAAACTAAAAATAAGACTACCATATGATCCAGCTCTACCACTCCTGGGTATATACCTGAGGGAATCAAAGTCAGCATACAATAGAGACACTTGTGCATCCATGTTTATTGCACCACTGTTCATAATAGCCAAATCATGGTGTCAGTCTAGGTGCCCATCAAGAGATGAATGGATAAAGAAAATGTGGCATAAATACCTGTGATGTATTAGTTAGATACAAAGAGGAACGAAGTTATGTCATTTGTAGGAAAATGGGTAAAACTGGAACTCATTATATTAAGTGAAATAAGCCAGGCTCAGAAAGACAAATATATCTTCTCTCTCAAATTCAGAGTCTAGATTAAAATGAAAAAAGACATAAAAGCAGAAGAGGAGATATATTTGGGAGTAGAGAAGGGGCCAGTAAGAGGAGAGAAGGGAACAAGAGAGGGTGATGGAGGGATGAAAATGATAGAAGTATGTGGTATGAAAATGTCATAATGAAAATGATTATTTTATGCAAGTCATAAAAAATAAAGAAAAAATACTGCAAATGAAATGAGTGACAGGTGATGTAAGACAAATCAGATTTGATTCACAGCTCCAGGAGGGAGAAAGTAAAATGGTAGACAGCATTAACACAGACTGAAATCTCTTGAGGAAATTTTTCTGAGAATTAAGAAAGGGAAATTTGAGGATTTTTGTACAGCTACAGAAATGCTGCAGGGCTTAGGTTCCTGGGCAGATGCCTTCCTAACTACTGAGCTCAGCTCCGAGTATCTGCTTCCCTCAATTGCTAAACCACTCCTGATGGCCTTGCTGCTCATCTTTCCTTCATGTGAGGTTGTTTTTCTAAGGGAGCCACCCCTTTCTTTCTCTCTCACTAAAATAAAAAATGTTTCTGGGAGGAAAGAGTTTTCCAATTATTACCTCCTTTGCTGTGTCAAGTTTCTGCTTTCTTATTTCTAGCTGTGGGTGACCACCAGCATGGGACTGGTAAGCTCTGAAAAAGGAAGTGCCTCCTGCCTGGTACACTTTCCTAGAAAGTCTTTTTAGAAGTGTTGTCTGAGTTCAGCAGAGTGCAGGGAGGAGTGTTTGCTTAACACTCATGCTCTGTGGTGAGTCCCCACCATCACAAAAAACAGTAACAAAAAGAAAAAAATATATATGGTCTGAGTACCTGTGTCACAATAAACTTTTTATTAAAAGTTTAACTTTCTGGGTCTCCCCTAGCCAGTATTTCAGGGGTATGAGATCTGGGAATTTTCCTGTTTCAGAAGCTCTTTCAGTGGTCCATCCAATAACAATATTTTGAGACTTCTTGGTAGAGGAACCCTGGGGGTGAACCATGTGCCATTGCAAGAAGCAGGATATATGATGAATTTGCTTACATGGTGGCTTCTGAAGACAAAACCTATCTATTGCAATTTGCCATTTTGATAGACATCTGAGTCCTGCTTGTCTACACCAGGTAAGGAAGGTCTGCACCACCTGGCTGAGAGGGAGTGGCAGGAGTGAAGTTAGGATGCTTGTTCCCTCCACACCCACTTCCTATTCTAACCTCTTGACAATGGCATTAATTACTCCCAGACAGAAATACACATATCTTTCCACCTCAATTGTGTTCAGCAGGTCCTGCTGTAAAGATGCCTGAATCATTTTGTTTGGTGTTTTGAAGAGGAGAGAAAGGCATTGCAGCTTCTGCAAGGTCAGTAGAGGCCAAAATGACTTCCAGTGAGTGCATCCACACCATCTGCTGTACCCCAGAAACCTCATCCTTTTCCAGTTTTGTAGGCATGGTTTACATATTCCGTAAGTTCTGTGGCAACCTCCTGTTTTGTTTTGTTTTGTTTGGCAGAACTAAAGGAAACTACAATGGGGGTAATTTTCCATACTTTTACCATAAATTTTTAATTATCCACTAGGAAAGAAAAAGAGCAGTAAATTGAATGTTCTCTTATGAGAGACGCATGCAGAGGAAGGAAACTCTCAAGGCCTTTGATGACATCACTGACAAAAGTCTCTGGAAACAGTTGGTAGTGCCAGTCTGACTTAAGTGAGTAGGCATCTAAAGGAAACTAATTGATTCCTGTTTTTGTTGGAGACTGGAAAGGGGATTAACATAATGAAAATAATGAATACCCACCTTCACCTTGAAGCTTGCTCTAGACTTGTAAGCAGAAATAAGTGCCCTGAAGTATTTCCTGAGAGAAGTAGCTTAACTAAGTGTGGGGGAACCTCTGGTGGTCCTCATTTTTGATTTTATATATAAATATATACATATATATTATGAAATGTGGTGATACATGTATAATACATGTCATTTTATATGTTGTGAGCTTTTTTGTAGTTTTTATGTAAATTTTCATGTTAGTCAAGTCAGTTAAGAGATGTGTATTTAATTTCATAATAGTCATAAATGTATTAAGTATTTACTTTGTGTAAGGTATCACAACTGACATTTTACAAGTCTGATCTTTTAAGTGATCAAAAGAGGTATGGTATTTTAACTTTTATTTTAGTTAATTAATTTTTTTGCTGCTGGGGATGGAACTCAGGGCTCGTGTGAAGCATGAGTTCTACCAGCCTAATGCTTATTTTAAACATAAGAAATCTGAGATTTGAAGATGCTTAAAGCCACACAATAAAAACCATTTAATTTCAAAGTCTTTGGTGCTAATATAACCTTGACCTTGTTTCCTTAGAGTTGTAATATTCTCTTCCTTCATTTTATAGGAACTACATTCAAGAGAAAGAGAATAGTAGATGAAGGAAGCAAAACGCCCCCAAGAAACTGTCACTTGAAAAATTAGTCTTCTGATATTTTCGTATCATTTTAGCTTTGCACTTTAATTGTTCTTCCACTAACTCTGTGTGTTCTTATGAATAAGTAATGATGTCATTGACTCAATTTTCTTACCTATAAAAGATGAAGTTGACAATTAACTTCCTTCATTTTCTAACTGTCTAACTTTTATATGTTCCTGCCTTCAAGGAGCCTTTGCTCTCTAAGCAGGAATAAAGACGCTAATAATTCATGATTCCAGTAGAAGTTCAAGTAATAAATTGAAGTGTTTCTTAAGATGGTCTTAGAATCTAAGTGATATTAACCATAAGGAAGACTGGGAAATAACAAAACCTTGGTCCCTAAGGGCTAAAATTTAAGCTGGGCTTTTAAATTTTTCAGTTCAATTAAATTTATAAAATTTCATAAGGTGGTTATACACTCTTTGTAATAAATCAAGTACTACAGGAGTGTGTGAAACTGAAGGGTGAAAGATAGACAGGGTGAACGACAGAAGCAAAGGTCTGCAAAGAAGTCCTTGCCCTAGTATAGGATGGCTTTTCATTTCGCTATGCTCCCACAAATATTTCACACATACTGTATGTAGTGTCACACAGTATGATCACCAGTCTCTTATGACCCTTTCATTTAGTTTGGAGTTCCTTGTCAAGACTTCTGTATCTCCATACTCTCCAGAGTGCCTGCATTGATGGTGCACTTAATAAATAGTTGAACAAATTTGTTACAGTTTGGAGATGTTCATTCCTTCATTAAACACACACGCATACACACACGCACACACACAGATTCAAAACAACTGTATTGAACACTTTGTTGGTTAGGAACCACACACAAAGATGAAAGTGATGTTGGCTGGTCCTGCCCCCATTATTGTTCTATATTCCTTTCATATGTATCCGAAGTGCAAAGAAAGAAAGGAAGAATGCCTCAAGAGAAATTTTATAGTTGAGACTCTGCTCAATTGGAAGAACCAGAAGAAAGAGTTCAAGTAACTTTTCCAAAAACCCAAAAGAGAAGACAGAATGGGCAAACACAACCCCAAAAGGTGTTTCTTTTCCCCCCATCTGTCCCTCAACTCTTAAGGTGAATTAGTATCCTTAAGCTTTAGATATTGACACTAAAATATCCTCCACTGTTATAATATCTTGAAAGACTACATACAAGACACTAAGATCACTCCCTGACTTATGGATAAAGGCTTATCTAATTCTGTAAGATTGGAAAACATTGGTTTCCATCATAATCCCAACAAGAAGTGTAATAAAGACTCTGACCTGAGATGGAAGTGAAAGGAGAGAGGAGGTTGAAAAAATAAATGGGCTGTTCTTTTTATTTATTTCCATTTATCACTTCCTAGAGAACTAAGCATAGGACATGTAGGTGAGTGATAGTTTCATCTTTAGATTAATATGCTCAGTTTTGGACAAAAACCAAAATGGGGTGCTTGAAATGGCCAAAGTACTGTGCTAAGTTTTCAGAGACCCTGGAGACTCACTATTTTGTGAATCTAAGAGAAAATTTGTAAAGTCTGTGAGTTTGCTAGAGCCACCACAACAAAGTGTCACAGACTGGTGATACTTGATGATACTGGGTGGCTTAAATAACAAGAATTTATTTTCTTGCCATTTTAGAAGATAGAGTCTAAGATCAAGTTATCATCAGGGATGATTTCTTCGGAGGCCTGTCTCTCTTTGGCTTGTAGGTGACAGACTTCTTCTCTCTTCACATATGTTTCCTCTGGTTTTGTGTGTGTGTATGTGTGTGTATTTCCTAATTTCCTCTTCTTATTAGGACCTACAAATCTCAGATTAGGGCCGATAACCCATGTGACCTCATTCTACCTCATTTACCTACTTAAAGACTCTGTCTCCAAACACAATCACATTTTGAGGTGCTGGGGGTAAGAAATTCAGCATATGAATTTTTGGGAGACAAATTCAGCCCACAATATAAACTTCAAACTTCTAAGCCTCAGTTCTGCAAGGGAAGTTGCCCAGGGGTATTCAAGTTGTTTTGTCCTAGTCTTAATAGGTAAATAAATGGGTGTGCTTCTGACAAATTGAAAATCGGCTCTAAAAATCCCAAAGTATTAAATGTTTCCATTCACTCAGGATTTTGTTGTTTGATAAAGATGGTGATTTTTCCATTTTTTGGCACTAAACTATGTTAACCAAGCCTGTTTTGTTTACCAAGTCCTTAGTTACAGCCTGGAGTTGACGTAGAATGTCTTGCTCTGGAAATGTGTACACATTGTACAAGCTCTAAAAGAGGAAAAAACACAATACTTTGCAGGCCTTGCGCTGAGATTTATTGTAAGGGAGGATTTCAAGGGTATTAAAAACGGGTGGATGATGCTGAACAAATTCCTTCTAATGGATATAGATGAATTGCTTGGACTTGGATAAAAGGAAACATGGTGATTTGGGATCAAGGGGAATGACATGACATTAAGGTTGATGGCTATGCTTATCAACAGGAACCTACATGCTTGTTAAAGTTTCTTCTATTTCCATAAAGGGCATCTTCATTTCTGACCTCACCCATGACCTATATGAGCTTGTGAAGTGATGAAAGATAATGTAAAATTCTATTTCTGTGCTAATTTTGATATTATCAAAGGGTGGTAATTTTTCAAAAAATCCTTGGTTTGTTCATGGAACTACTGGAATTATTTTAAATGGCTTGACCTATGTATTTTTCAATCTACAAGGACTAATTTCATTTTTTCCTTCATGGAGGACTACTTTTTCATAAAGCATTTATAAGATAGTTGAATTTGCTGAGAACCAGTCATCTTGTTCAACTGTCTTATGGGTGAAAAACTGGAGGTTAGCAAACTTGCCTGTCTCTCTCAAGATCATTCTGCGAATTAGTGGAAAAGCAGATCCAACCTATCTTAAACTATCTCTGGCTACTACAACAAAAATACCATAAACTGTGTGGCTTAAGCAACAGAAATTTATTTTTCAAAATCTAGGGGCAGGAAGTCTGAGAACAGGTTCTAGCACGTTTGCGTTCTTGTGAGGATCCTCTTCCTAGTTGCACATGGACATCTCTCTGCTGAACCTTACATGGCAAAAAGCAGAGAGAAATGAAGTTCTCTCCCATCTCTTCTTAGGAAGGCACTAGTTACCTGCCAAAGGCCCCACCTCCAACTACCATCCCCTTGGGGAATAGGCTTTCAACATATTATATTTAGAGAGGATACCTTGAGTCCACAACACAACCCCAAAATTCCCTAACTCCATGATTTGGGCTTGTTCCAGCTAGAGCATAAGTTCATGTAACACTTGTCCTCCACGAGACTTTGAAGGTCATTGAGATCAAACCTCTTGTTATAATTTGTTCAGTCATTAATTGTTATAAGGACTTCAAGTCCCAAGAAGGTGAGTCAGTCTACTTGAGGTTGCAGGGATCTGAAGACAGAGCCAGGAACCAGAACCTGCATCTTATGCTCCAGGTGCCTGAGACACAATCCCCAGGATTTCTCCTAGTGTGTACTGAGTTGAGACTGAGCCCAGACTTAGTGGAAGGGACCCTGGCTCTTGTGTTCTTTGTCTAACACCAGAAGGGAGCATGGTGTTTGGGGCTCTTCTTGGAATATTTACTTTCCATGCTGGTAGGCAAGCATAAACAAACAAACGAACAAACAAAACTCACCAAAATTAATACCTGTACTGTTTCCTCTCCCTTGCCCATATAGGGAAACCAAATATACTCCAAAACATACCCAAAAGCAAACTATGCATACAAATTTTCCACTCACATACCAGATGTTCTCTTTTATCGTGGTATCATTGGTATATTTCTTCTCCTCTTCTACATAAAAGTCTCCTTGAAGAAAGACTTAGTCATTTTTTTATCTTTAACACTTAGCATTCTCAATACCAGTCTGTTAACTTAGCATATTCACATTCAACATCAATACATCATAATATACGATATAGTGATTCCTGGATTGGTTCTAATTAGATCCAACTGGGGAAACAAGAAATAAACACAGTAGCTTAAGCAGGTAGAAATGATGTCCCCACATTCATAGGTGGCAGCCAGTGCTCCATGATGCAGAGGGCCTGAAACCTTGCTTTTTGTACCACTGATGTGATTTGAATGTGTCTCCCAAAAATTAGTATGTTGGAAACTTCCTCCCCAAACTCATATGCTAATGGTATTTGGAGACAGGGCCTTTGAGACGTAATTAGTTAGAAAAGGTTATGAGTGGTGATCTCATGATAAGATTAGTGGCTTTATTCAAACAGCAAGAGAAACCCAAGATTACAAGTTTGGCTGCTCTCAACGTGTGATGGCCTCTGCCATGTTATGACACAGTGAGAAGACCCTCACCAGATGCCAGGATCTTCACAATTAGGCTCCCAAATTTCCAGAACGGTAAGAAATGCATTTCTTCTACTTCTAATAAATTATCCACTCTCAGGTGTGCTGTTATAGCCACACAAAATGGACTAAGACATTTTCTATGTCAAAATGCCCTCTGGAACTATAGCAATTACACGTAAATTCTAGCCAGTAGGAATAACGATGTGATGAAGAATGATGTGTTCCCCCTCTTTGAGGATAATTTACAGAAATGCAATGAACAGCTTCTTATATCACATTAGTCAAACGTTCATCATTGCCATATCTAGCTGCAAAGGAGGCTGGGCAATGCCATCTTTTTCTAGGAGGTTATACGTACAATTAAATACCAGGGGTTCAATTTCTAACAGAGACAAAAGATCAGGGATAAAACTGGCAGGGTCTGATAATATTCCAGTCTCCTAAAGGAAATGTTTCACTGTTGATGTTTTAAGTTTCTCTTTTCTTTTTGCTGTTTTAGAGATTGAACTCAAGACCTTGTGCTTGCTAGACAAGCTGTATACTACTTGAACCAATCACCCAGTCCTCAGGTCTCTTGTTTTTTAATTAGAGGGAAGGCCCTTACTCTGTTTTGTGGTGATAGATTTTACAATAAACAGACCTGATTACAGCCTGGCTCTGCTGATAACTGCATGTGTGTGACTTTGGTTAAAATACTTAACACAAAGGATTGTTGGAAGGATTAAGCCACAGTCCCTGGCACAGGTGCAATGTGCAATCAATGATGGTGTTCATTGTTACTTTTGTCCTTCTTAATTTTCCTGTTGAGAAAATCTGTAACCCAGAACATGTCTACTAAAGGATGTGTTGTCAAATTCGCAGTAGGATGCATGCCTTACAAGCTAGTCATTACAGTGCCAAAACAAGGAGTTAGTCATTCCTTTTAATTAAGTTGGTTTGGAAACCAATTGTGAATATTTTGTATTTCTAGACCTGTGACCCCATGGAAAGCCTCATTCCTCATAGGATTCTCTGTGTATGGGGGTGAGGTTTCCTGGATAGAAATGGCATGGCAGAATTCCATAATCTTGATTATCTCCCCATTACAAATATGTCCATAAGATGTATCTTTTTATCTTATTCAGGAAAACTAAGTTACTGATAATTCCTTCAGTTAATATCACCAGTTGATGGGTTTTGAATCAGTTGAGTAACGAAGTTGAATGCCAGTTATATACCCTGGTCTTGGTGTGTTTTTACTGTTTTTCAGAAAGATAAATAAGTTATAGAGCCACCTACAGTGTCTTCAGCCTGGAAAAAGAACAGCTCAGAATGGAAACAGCCAAGATGCCCCAGCACTGACGAATGGATTAAGAAAATGTGGTATCTATACACAATGGAATTCTATGCAGCCATGAAGAAGAACGAAATGTTATCATTCGCTGGTAAATGGATGGAACTGGAGAACATCATTCTGAGTGAGGTTAGCCTGGCCCAAAAGACCAAAAATCGTATGTTCTCCCTCATATGTGGACATTAGATCAAGGGCAAACACAACAAGGGGATTGGACTATGAGCACATGATAAAAGCGAGAGCACACAAGGGAGGGGTGAGGATAGGTAAGACACCTAAAAAACTAGCTAGCATTTGTTGCCCTTAATGCAGAGAAACTAAAGCAGATACCTTAAAAGCAACTGAGGCCAATAGGAAAAGGGGAACAGGTACTAGAGAAAAGGTTAGATCAAAAAGAATTAACCTAGAAGGTAACACCCATGCACAGGAAATCAATGTGAGTCAATGCCCTGTATAGCTATCCTTATCTCAACCAGCAAAACCCCTTGTTCCTTCCTATTAATGCTTATACTGTCTCTACAACAAAATTAGAGATAAGGGGAAAATAGTTTCTGCTGGGTATTGAGGGGGGGGAGCGGGAGGGGGTGGAGTGGGTGGTAAGGGAGGGGGTGGGGGCAGGGGGGAGAAATGAACCAAGCCTTGTATGCACATATGAATAATAAAAGAAAAAAAAATAAATAAAAAAAAGAATAAACATTCACTGAGCTCCTCCTTTGTGATTGGCGTTGCACTGAGCACAGAAGGGAACAAAAGTCTTGTGCAAGAGACAGAAACATGAAAAAGAACTCAAGAAATGAGAAGACTCCTTCAGAAAGAGCAATCACAGTGCTCTCTCTCAGATACAGAAAACTTGTGTATTTCATCTTTCTCCAGCACTGTGGGAGATGAACAAGCAACTCAGTAGGGAAAATTTTCTATTAAAGAACATGTCAGGAGCAATCAGATTGATCTAAGATGGCAACTATAGAACTGGAAACCACCCCTATTCCTAAACCCCTGCCTATAGAAAAGGGGAAAATAGGATCCAGTCAGGAGGTTCTTAACTCTGAACACTATATTAAGCATCCTCTACAAAAGAGTGTGCAGAACCTGAGAATATGAAACCTGTGGATACCAACGGCTGATTGTATTCTCTTTCAGAGAATATTGCATTTAACTCTTGTAAAACTGTGCACTCTGTTTTTTAAAAAATGATAAAAGCAAAACTTGGCAAGCAAACCTTCGATTCATCTCAAAGTTAGATACTGTTGAAGACTTTGGGGCTACATACATTATCCAGTTGTCTAGTAATTTTTTTTAATGCCATGATTTTAGTTTTTAACTTTATTTCTTTTATTTTATCATGTTTACATTTACTTACTCGTGCACACATTGTTTGGGCCAACTCCCCTGTTCTCCTTCCCCTTGCCCTGCCCTGCTTCCAGGCAGAATCTGTTCCACCCTCATGTTCTCTGATTTTGTTGAAGAGAAAACATAAGAGAAATTAAGAAACACACATAGTGTTTTTGCTAGTTTGAGATAAAGATAGCTAGACAGAGAGATTCCTAGTGTTGTTTCCACATACTTGTATATTGCAACCACATTGGTTCATCTCTGCCAGACTTCGTCACTACTTCCTAGTTCACTTCCCATAGTGGCCTCTGCCAGTTTAAGATTACTGTATTCTCTCCTCTGCAGTGAGCACATGAACCACATTCAAGTGTTAGGTTTCCTTCCCTTTCCCTGTTCCTCCCATGTGTGTTCTCCCCTTAGTGTGTGACCCATGTCCAATAATATTACTGCATTTGTTTTGGGTCTATAATCTGCATATGAGGGAGAGCATGTGAATTTTGGCCTTCTGAGACTGGCTAACTTCACTTAAGATGAGGCTCTCCAGTTCCATCCATTTACCTGCGAATGACAAAATTTCATTCTTTTTTATGGCTGAGTAAAATTCTATTGTGTATAAATACCACACTTTCTTAATCTATTTGTTGGTAGTGGGGTATCTTGGCTGTTTCCATAGCTTAGCTATTGTAAATAGTTCTGCAATAAACATGAGTGTGCAGGTACCTTTGTAATAACCTGAGTCTCATTCCTTTGGGTATATCTCAAGGAGTGGTATTGCTGGATCATATGGTAGATCTGTGTTTAGTTTTTTTAAGAAGCCTCCATACTGTTTTCCAAATTGGCTGTACTAGCTTACATTCTGACCAGAAGTATATGAGGGTTCCTTTTTCCTTGATGCTAGCTATTCTAACAGGAGTAAGGTAGAATCTTAGCGTGGTTTTGATTTGGATTTCCTTTATGGCCAAGGATGGTGAGCATTTTTTCATGATTTTTTCCACCATTTGGACTCTTCCTTTGAAAATGTTCTTTTCAGTTCAGTTGCCGACTTCTTTATTGGTTCATTAATTTTGGGGGTGTTTAGTTTTTTGAGCTCCTTACATATTCTGGTTATCAGTCCTTTGTCTGACGTATAGCTAGCAAATATTTTCTCCCACTCTGTGGGTGGTCTCTTCAATTTACAGACCATTTCTTTTGTTGTACAGAAGCTTTTTAATTTTGTGTACTCCCATTTGTCCATCCTTTCTCTCAGTTGCAGGGCTACTGGAGTTCTACCAAGGAAGTCCTTACCTATACCTATTATTTCCAGGGTATTCCCTGCTCTTTTGTATACTAACTGCAAGGCTTCAGATCTGATATTGAGGTCCTTAAACCACTTTCAGTTGATACTAATACAGGGTGACAGGCATGGATCTAGTTTCAGTTTTCTGCAGGCAGATAATAACTTTTCCCAGCAACATTTATTGAAGAGGCTGTCTGTTCTCCATCATATGTATTTTGGTGCCTTTGTCAAAAATAAGGTGGGTGAAGCTGTGTGGATTTATATCAAGGTTCTCAATTCTGTTTCACTGGTCTTCATCTTTTTTTGTACCAGTTCCAACCATGCTGTTTTTATTGCTATGGCTCTGTAGTATAGTTTGAAGTTGGGTATTGTGATACCTCTAGCATCATTCTTTTTGCTGAGTATTGCCTTGGCTATTCATGGTCTTTTGTGTTTCCAAATGAAATTTAGGGTAGATTTTTCAATCTCTGTGATGAATGTCACTAGGATTTTGATGGGAATTGTTTTGAACATGTAGAATACTTTTGGTAGTATAGCCATTTTTACTATGTTGATTCTACCAATCCATGAGCATGGGAGATCTTTCCACCTTCTGTAGTCTTCCTTGATTTATTTCTTCAGTGGTTTGTAGTTCTTTTTGTAGAGGAGAACATTTATAACCTTTGCTAAGTTTATTCCTAGGTTTTTATTTTTTTGAGGCTATTGTAAATGAATTTGTTTTCCTATATTCTTTCTAAATTTGTTGGTGTATAGAAAGGCTACTGATTTTTGTAGGTTGATATTATATCCTGCTACATTGCTGAAGCTGTTTATGGTGTCTAGGAGTTTTTGGGTGAAGTTTTTTGGGTCTTTGATGTATACAATCATGTTGTCTGCAAATAGAAATACTTTGACTATTTCTTTAACTATTTGTATTCCTTTTATTTCTTCTTCTTGCCTTATTGCTCTGGGTAGGAACTCTAGGACTATGTTGAATAGGAGTGGGGAGAGTGGGCATCCTTGTCTTATTCCTGACTTTAGGGGAAATGGTTTCAGTTTTTCCATATTAAATATGATGTTGGCTGTAGGTTTGTCATATATAGCCTTTATAATGTTGAGGTACATTCCTTCTATTCCTAGTTTTCTTAGAGCTTTTATCATGAAATGATGTTGGATCTTATCAAAGGCTTTTTCTGCATCTATTGAGATGATCGAGTGGTTTTTGTCTTTGCTTCTATTAATGTGCTGTATTATATGTATTACAGCACATATTTGTGTATGTTGAATCATCCCTTCATCCCTGGGATGAAGTCGACTTGGTCATGGTGAATGATCTTTCTGATATGTTGTTGGATTCTGTTTGTCATTATTTTATTGCAGATTTGCATTGCTGTTCATTAAGGAGATTGGCCTGTAGTTCTCCTTTTTGGATGTGTCCTTGTCTGTATTTGGGATGAGTGTAATGCTGGCTTCATAGAATGAGTTAGGCAGTGTTTCTTCCCTTTCTATTTTGTGGAAAAGTTTAAGGAGGGTTGGTATTAGTTCTTATTTGAAGGTCTGGGAGAATTCAGCTGAGAATCTGTCAGGTCCTGGACTTTTCTTTTTTGGGAGACTCTTTATTGCTGCTTCAACTTCATTATGTGTTATAGATCTGTTTAGGTGATTTATGTCCTCTTGGTTCTGTTTTGGGTGGTCATAAGTATCTAGAAATTTGTCCATTTCTTCAAGATTTTCCAATTTATTTTAATATAGGTACTCAAAGATTCTCTGATGATTCCCTGGATTTCCTTGGTGTTTGCTGTTATCTCCCCTTTTTCATTTCTGATTTTACTGATTTGGGTCTTTTCCCTCCTCATTTTAGTCAGATTTGCCAGGACTTTGTCACTTGTTTATTTTTTTCAAAGAACCAGCTCTTTGTTTCACTGATTCTTTGTATGGTTTTTTTGGTCTCTATTTCACTAATTTCAGCCCTTATTTTTATTATTTTTCTCTTCTGCTTGTTTTGGGTTTTGCTTGCATTGCCCTTCACCTGCAGCTGTTTGGTCAGCTCCTCCCCCAGCAAGGTGGAGCAATTCAGTTTTGAATGCTGCCCTCTGTCCCAAAGGTTGGCTCTGGGATCCACCTCCTGCCTTGTTTTGGGAGGTTGGCTTGTTGCCCTACCCTCATTTTCAGCCTTTGTGCTTTTCTTGATCTCTGTTGGGTGCTAGTAGCTCCTTTGGGAGGTTGGTTTGTCATCCCACTTCTGCTCTCAGCCTTTATGACTCTCCTGCTCTCTGCTGGGTGCCAGTGGCTCCTCTGGAGGTTGACTTGTCACCCTACTCCTGCTTGTAGCCTTTGCTGCTTTACCTGCATTTGTTCACTGAGAGTTTGGCTCCTTGCCCCACCTCTGTTTTCTAAGGCAGGTTCAACCTTCCATCCCCAACTCCGATGTCAGTGTTAGATTAGTTTGCTGTTTATGTTTTTCAGTTTTGCTGGGGTGGATGGTTCAGTCTGCCCAGGGGTTGCACTGGATTATGTTGGGGGGGGCAGTGGGGTGGGTAGGGGAGTCATGTGTGGTGTGTGATGCTCACCTGTTCATTCTGCAGTTTCACACAGGCAGTTTTGGAGCCAGCTGGCAGGAAGAAATAGCTGTGCTTTTTTTTTTAGTGTGGTGAGGTGTAGGGAGGCTTTCCATGGGCTAGGCATCCAGGATGTCACAGAGTTTGATTCTGATTTATGCTCTGTCTTCTGCTGGTTGGGAGAAAGGAAAAAAAAAGAAAAGAAAAGAGAAATGGCTGAGGGTTTTTTTTTCCCCAGGGCTTGGCATGCCTTGTTGGCTGTGCCACTTGGGATTTTTGTGGCTGTCAGGTGCAGTTAAAGTCTGATTTAAGGGTCAGTGTTTGAATTTTATCAGTACCTAGTGTGATGGTGGTTATTATATTGGCAAGGAGCAATCAGAATTGCCCAAGTGTAGCTCTGACATCTCAAGGGGGTTTCTGGGGTCATGGAACTTAGGATTTCTGTTTCCTTACCCTACCACCTTTTTGGATCATTCCCCAGTTGTGTAGTAATTTAATATCTGACTTTACATACTCACTTTTTAAGGGTGGTATTGAGCCTATGTGGGAAGATGAGGAAAGTAAATGGGGAGGACAATGCTACTTACATTGAAAAATCAGCAGAGATGAAGTGAGCTTGATCACTTTTGGTTAAAGTCACTATTGTGCCATATTAGAGAATCTTTTATGACTATAGTGATGATGTATTTGGAGCTGTTGTTAATGTTAGAACTGAAGGTGATAAGATAGCAATATGGGCCACTGATTGTGAAGACAGAGACGTGGTTACACATTTAGGGAGGATCTATGAGGAAAGGTTAGGGCTTCTTCCAAAGTTAGTGATTGGTTTTCAGTCCTACACAGAGACAGCTACTAAGAGTGGCATAATTTTGTCATTTAAGAAGACACCTTCTGAGTCTCATAGAAGACTGTGTCAAGCAAAGGAAATTTGAGAACTGAACCTGAGCTTAATCAAAGCCGAGTGAACTGCATTTAAATTTGATTCCATTTAAATGTTGCTAAGATATTAGAGAAGTCTCATTTGCCATTTTTCTTTTTCTTCCCTTTTTCTTTTTTTTAGCAGTACTGGAGTTTGAACATAGGGCTTAGCATTTACAAGGCAGGTGCTCTACCATCTGAGCCATACTTCCAATTCTTTTTGTTCCAGCTGGCCTGGACTTTAGTCATCCTCTTTTGTGCTTCTTGCTGTAGCTAGGATGACAGGTGTATACCAACACACTCAAATTTTTCTATTGAGATGGGGGTCTCTGGAACTTTTCTTTCCCAGGTAGCCTGGAACTGTGATATGCTCATCCTCCTGATTTCACTCTCCCAAGTAGATGGGACAACATGTGAGTCACCACCATGCCTGGCTTTATTCACCTTTGTCTTGTACTTGTACTTCTCACTTATTTTCAAGAGTGTCCTACTATCTCAATCAAAGAATTATAGTATACATCATCCCCCAGTATCTGTAAACGTGTTCCTGGCCCACTCTGTAATAGCTTAGAAGAATTACCATTACAAACACATTTTACCTATTCACAATAGGAAAAAAATCTGCTATGTTCCATTTTATGTAGAAGCATATTTTGCTGATTTGAAAGAGAATGATGCATGTACCTTCTTTGCTTCTTTTTACAGCATTCTCTTTGCTGTACTCTTGCTGATGGGTCCTTGATTTTTATTTATTTGTTTCCCTACTCGATAACATTAATGATTCTGATTTCAGTTTTGCTTTTGTTTTTATTTTATCCTCATGTGACTTTGGTGACAGATTCAGGAACCTGACACAAAAGTGCAATAAATGTTAATTTTGTGCATTCTTTGTATTTTTTGTAATTATAAAACTTTATATGTGCTTCATTCAAATCAGTGATCTAAGTTTGTATTGTCTCCTAAATAGGCTAAAGCCATTTCTGTTTCAACTCTGTCTTCCAAAACTAACTGAAAAAAAGAAGAAATTTTATCTTCAAAGAATTTAGAAAATCCCTGCCTTTCCCAAACTCTGAAGAATCTTTGTGAAACAAGTCAGATTTTGATCTAATGGGGAAGATACCGGATGTAAATCCACATTTCCATAGCGATCTCCTCCAAAGGAGGCAGAACATCACTGAAGAAAATATTATGCCCAATATAGCAGTGGGCTAGGGGCTGTCCCTGTCCTACACTGTGGGGCATCATGGGAAGTGGAGTTAAAAAAGAATCCTGTGAACACGTCCTCTTCATAGGCATTTTCAGAGTGATCAGAGGGTGGTTGGAACTTTCTTAGAGTCTGCAGATTAGCGCAGGCAGATGAGCACACATAAAATAGTTGTGACATGTGAGACTTTATTTTGTCTCAGGTAGATCTCTTTACTCTTCATCAAACTGTTCTATGTAAAGAAAAAAAAATACAGCCACACCAAAAAAGATAAAGACCAAGTTTGTTTGGAAATTAGAAAACAGAGGAAGTATTAGACAAAAGAAAATATAAGTAAGACAGGAAACTAAATGCAAACATATCTATCATGCCAATAAATTTAAATGAGAATAACATCATCTTTTTAAAAAAGCATAGTGAATTATGAAATAAAACCTGCATTATGTATCCTATAAATTCTTGATGCATTAAAAGCATAACCATGAATAACTGAAGTTATAAACATGAGAAAGAAAGTATGAGTGAATCATAAAATAATACTGAAGTGGAGGAAACTTTTCTAAACTCTGGAGAAAGCCCATAAACCATAAACATAACAGTGGTCAATTTGCCTAGTTTCTTAATATATAAAGAGCTCTTATAATCAGTGAGGAAAAGAACGCAAATGAATAGAAAAGTTGGCAAGGAAAATAAAAAGTTATTTGCAGAGAAAGATGTACAAATACTTGATAAACACTGAATATTTGTTCATCTTCATTCACTCAGTTAAAGAAATGCAAGGAAATAAGTAATGATTACTTATCAGATTGGCTATGATTTAAAAGCTTGTTAACAGAATGATGTAAAGAGTATGTAGAAACAATAAGGTCATACTGGGGTTGGAGTATAAATACGTACTTTATTTAAATAGCTCAGATTTTAAGAGCACATACCTTTTGATCCAGCAATTCTATGTTTAGTAGGGTTTTTTTTCTACAGAAATACTCTTAGATACTTACAAAGTCAATAATAAACAATTAAGGACTAGCAAAATACAAGATGATGCAACAATCTAGTGTGTGGAACAGCATACAGCTGTTGAAAATAATGAAGTGAAATTAAATATGCTGAAAAAGAAAGCTTTAATTATACACTGTGATGTGAGAAAAAGGTGCAGTAAAGGGCACAAGTAATTGTTAATTACTTGACTTAAAGAATATCTATAGATAGAAAATTTGTGGAAGGAGAGAGGATGAAGGCTTGGTACCAGTTAGTTCTCAGCAGTAGACCCATAGCTTGGGTTAAAGAGAGACATTTAAAAATTATTATGAGGATATGTGTATGACTTTCGTAGTGCAGATAGAAAATACTAACAACAAAAATCCATTAAAATGAAAATAAGTAAATTTCAAATCTCTTTAATGAGCGTACATTATATGTAGTATTCAGTGTAGAATCTCTGCCTTAGGATGGTTAGTTTTTTGTAAACTAGTCTAGTTAACCTTGCCATCCCCATTTTTTAGCTTCTCTCCCTTTGTCTCTTTGGTCATGCTTAACCAGTTTCTTGAGCAGATCATGGCCTTAATATCTTTATTCATTTGCTCCTTATGTGTGAAATGTCTCTAATTCTCTCCCAGAAAATGTTACTCATTGATTAAAATCCAATTAAAATGATGCCTCATCTCTGAGGTCCGAACTGACTATTCCAGACTATTCCATACTCCTTGTTTGCATATCACTTTAATTTGAGAAAGGAAAGATTTGTTATCATCTTACTCACTCTTAGTCCAAAGAGAACTGGATGAAACTAAGTCCCCTATGATGCACCCTGATCAAGTCTCCATGTGCTACACACAGTGGACCCATTTTCTGGGGACTCCCATAGGAGTGAATTTGGGCTCCACCTTGCTCAGATAGATTGTCATCATTCATTCAGAAGGAAGGTTAGGAAGGCCATACACTTTCATTACTGCTTTTCTGTGAGAGATGACATCCACCAAATTCTTCTTCTTTTTTGATTCGAGGTGAATATGAAGGTGAGGGGATGCAGGGCATCATTAAGAGTGGGGAAGGGTGATGGAGAAAGTTGAGCATCGCATCTCCATTCCACATGGAATTTATTTGTTTATTCTCTGTCTGTGGAAGTCCTGGATATGTTGGATGCTCTTCTGACCCAGGCCCTGCCCTTCCAAGGGCCAGCTGGGGTGATTCTGTTTTCTGGAATATCACAGGGCAGATGATGATTAATACTTGGCACACTTGGAAGTAGGAAATGTGAAACACGTGCCTGTTTGGGGCTCCTTCACATGTTTCTAATCAACCAACCAGATTTCACTTGAATCTTTTATGGCTTCTCTGAAATTTGTAGTGAAATTGGAAGCCAAATGTAGCTCTGGACCAATTTTGTGGTTGCTATAATAACTATTCCTTTTCTTGATTCCTTTGACTACTTGGTGAAAATTATTATTGCAGTAAAATTTCTTAGTCATACTTTCCAGGGGTTTGAAATTTCTTAGCTTGTTATATGGATAAATATTATATTATTCTATATTAGAGCATTATGGGTTGTATGGACCTTTTATAAAAGACATACCACTAACAGTAGAAATTAGAGATATAGAAAATTCTATAATTAGGATGCACTGCACCTTTAATTGGGTACAGGAAACATTTTGAACACCTAGTATGTATAAGGTGTGCTGAAGCTGGGTATACAGATATGGTTACAACTGTATTTCTTATGAAAGTCCACAGTTTAAGTTGAATAGATCTTAAAGCAAACTCGCTATCTTTTCTGTGGTTCTGAGCTCTAATGACAGCACCACCATGACCCAGTTGCTGAACCACTGGAAACATTGCCAATTCTTCTCCCTCCAGTAATCTCCATGTTTAATCAAGTCCAACTCCTTTACCTCTCAAATGCTTGATTATGCATTTTAATTTTCATTGCTATAATCCTTTCTTTGTTCCAGGTCTTCATCGTCTCTTGCTTGGACCATTCCAGTGGCTTTCTCTCAGATTTCTCTAACCTCAGACTCTTTTATTTCTTACCCTACCAGAAAGATTACTGAAAACACAAATATGAATATGCCACTCCCTTGCTTAAAACTCTTCATGAACTCATTACCCACAAGATGAATATTAAACTTCTCAGTAAGATAGTGGACTTTTATTGTGTATCCTTGGGTACCAAGGATTGGCAGAGAGAGGGCAGAACCATGACTGAAGACACCTCAGAGAGACCAGCATCTTTTCATGTGCAAAGATTGAAATTAAAAGGAAAGTTGCCTGGCATTTTTAGTCTATAATATAAATCTGAAAGCTGTGGTTTTGGATGAACTAAGATCAATTACCAGTTCCTAGAACTCCACCTCTTCAAGCATATTCTGTGAGGATAGATTAAAAAAAAAAAACCCACTTAAGACAAATATAGGGCAGTAGGTAACAAGAAACTTAAGTTTAATTTTTAACATATTTATACATTCATCCATTTATTCATTTGCTTCTTCAATCAACAGGTATCTATTCAATATATAGACAAAGAGGTTACAAAGTAACTTAATACAATTTCTGTTCTCAAGGGGAGATGGTTAACAGGCAGTTATAAGATTCCAGAATGAGAGTCTGTGGTATGAAAAACATATCCTGCTTTTTGAGTGCATATTCGGTATATTTACCCCAGTCCAACAGGGTCAGGGAAGAAGTTATTTTTTTTTGCGGGGAGCAGTCCTGGGGGTTGAACTCAATGCCTTGCACTTGTTAGGCAGGTGCTCTACCACTTGAACCACTCTGCCAGGTCTTTTTGTGTTTCTTATTTTTGAGATAGGGTCTCTCATTATGTCCAGGCTAGCCTGGGTTGTGATCTTCTTATTTGTGCTTGCCTGCATAGCTTGGATGACAGGCATAAGCCACCATGACAAACTATTGGTTGAGATGGGTTCTCATGAACTTTTTGCCCAGGCTGGTTTTGAACCGTGATCTTCCTGATCTCCAACACCCAAGTAGCTAGGATCATAGGGTTGAGCCACTGCACTTCGCAGGAAGAATTTTTAAGTGGAGAGTAGCAATAAGAATGTGACTGCATAGGTGAAGAGAGGAAGAAAAAAATGTTTAAGCAGAAGAGAACATGGAAGAGGGTCCAAAGAAAGTGAGGAATTTGGTGATGACAATATGGTGGGGTTATAGTGTTGAAGTTAGGATAGGAACAGGGGTAGATGATTAATGATACTTTAGGAGCAGGTAACAGACCCTCTTAGGGGCACTTCTGGCTTTCACTGGAATTTAGGCAAAACTTGGCTGGACTTGTGACTTCGCATGTGGAATATGAACTGGGTTCCAGTTTCACTCAGCCTATTATCTAGAGTCCTTGTTTATGTGCATTCACCCTGAGAAGGTTATTGCTAACCTATGTTGAGGAGTTGATGCCTAATCTTCAGGACAATGAGAAACCCTGAAGGGCAGTAAGCAGAGGAATTAGGTGTTAAGATTAGAGATTTAGGCAGCTCTCTCTGACTGCAGCATGGAAGATTTGCTAGAAAACTTCACAGTGGTCCAGATGAGAGGTGTTGGTGGCCTGATCCCCAGTACTGTCACTCATTGGAATTAGTACCATCATGAATAATTAAGGAAAGCTTTAAGAAATGGGGCAAGAATTACAGTTTTGCTCTTTGTCACCTTATCTTGCTGAAAGACACACATTAGTGGATTTGATTGATCATGATTTTGACTCAGTGAGGAAATTGGTTCTTTTTTTTTTCATAGCAGCTTTATTGAGGAATAATAATTACATGAAAACTACATATATTTAATGTAAATAATTTATTGTGTCTGAACACACGCAAACACCTGTGAAGCCATCACTACAATCAAGATAGTGAAAGTATCTATCACTGGCAAAAGGGAAATAGATTTTTAATAATAGATATTTCACAAAGAAATAGAACAAGATGCTAACCCCAAGCTGACCCAGAGGAGTGTTCCCTGCTTCTTTCAGTTGTGTAATAGCCTTACCTGAGCCGGATGAGGACATTCATGTTTGAGAGACCTTGTTCTATTTTTCTTCCCAATGGAAACATTTTCACGAGGCTATTGAAGAATCTCATTCATTACCCCCCAAAGCAAGTCAATCTTTCGAGGTTGTGCAATCCTACTGAGTTAAATTTTTACAGGCCCTTAGTTGGCTTGGCGTGGGTGAAACATGAGCCAGCAGGGCAGGGGTGAGAGAAACGCAGAGAGGAAGACAATAGTGGAATTAGCCATATTTGTATTGGGGTGGGTCTGAGTGAATATCTTCAACCACCAACTCAGGGGAACTTTGAGGGCTGTTCCTTGAGCTGGAAAAGCAATTAATGAGGAAAATAATCATTCAGATTTTCTCTAGTTTCCTAGTCAAGTTTAAATTGATTTGTTATTTTAACCAAAGGAAAACTCCCTGCTATAAAAGAATAAGGTCTGTCACAAGAATTTCCCTACCCAAACATTGGGACTCTTGATAAGGTACTCAATTCCTTCTTTCAAAATTCATTTGAGAGCTAAAACTCCTTGTTCTGTGAAACCTTTGCATTTGGAAGTGTCAGCACATACTAGACTCTCAATAAATATTCAAATGGAAGAATGAGCATTTTTGTCTTAGACCTAGTGCTAGAATAGGAGACACAAAGGCAAATGGAAAGGGTCCTTATTTTTAGCTGTTCACAGTGCAGTAACAGAGATAGTCACGTGGACGAATATGAGTTGTAGCTGGACCCTGTACTTAGTGCTCCCAGCTGGGGAATCACAGAGGAGAGGAAGCAAAGGGACGATGGAGCTGAATCTGAACAGAAGTTTGCCATATGTGCAGAAAAGATCACTCAGTGGAAGATGGACGTAGTTCTACTAACAACCTTCCCTACTCAAAATAGAGGCTTGACAATGCTCACATGCAACAACAGTTCCCCTGAAGCTTACAGGATAATTGTCTGGCTAGTTGGTGGAAAAATCAGTATATCCTCTGGCCACTTGCCATAGTGTCTGATGCAGACAGATGTATGCAAACATTGGTTAGTCACCCAAGTGCTGAAATCAGATGTATTAAGAGACACTCCAAGAGTGCTTAGAAGAGGATGCTATATGCAGGTTTGGCACATCAGAATAGTAGCATGAAAATAAGGAGATTGTGAGAGAGAAGTATAGATGAACAGACAAGGTCCACAGTTCATGAAGTCAAAATACACTGCAGCTGATGAATTTGGTAGAGAGAACTAGGTTCTTTACATCATTTTTTTTTTTGTGGTACTATGGTTTGAACTCATGGCTTTGCACTTGCTAGACAAGTGTTTTACCACTTGAGCCAGCTCCTTTTACTCTGGTTATTTTGGAGATAGATTCTTACTCTTTGCCTAGGCTGGCCTGAACCATGATCCTTCTGTTTTATGCTTCCTGTCATCACTGGGGTGACAGGTGTGTGCTACCATACACAACTTTTGTTTCCTAGTTGAGATGTGAGCTTGCAAATTTTTTTGCCCAGGCTGGTCAAAACTCACAATACTCCCCATCTCAGCTTCCCAATTAGCTAGGATAATAGGTGTGAACCTGGCATCTGGCTTCCACCAACTTTTAATAGTCAGAAATGGAGCTAACCCACTTCTCTCACTTTCTATTAACAGTTATTCTTGTTTCAGCTAAATCAGCAGATGTGTAAGATTTGAAAAGATTTAGCTGCAGTTGAAGAGTACTTATTAATAGAGAGTGGAGAATAATCTCACTATTATGGTTTGCAATATTTTGTAAAGCTCCAGAATCCCATTTTCATACTGCATTTTACTTAGAAGGACAATGTATAAACAGTGTGGTTGAACAACAAGAAATGCAAACATGTGTTAAGCATTTACAATGTCTGGGTGCCATGATGTTCACCTGGATGTGCATCCCTTCATTTAATCCTCACAGCAGTTCTATGATGTGGTAACTGTAAGGTAGGAGACATTCTTATGGTTCTTGTTGGTTTTGGTGGTACTGGGGTTTGAACTCAGGGTATCATGCTTGCTAGGCAGGCAGTCTACCACTTGAGCCACATTGCCAACCCCGTAGGAAATATTTTTATCCCTTTTTAGAAGAGGGAGTGAGACATGAAGTTACAGATAATATGTGGCAAAACTAGTCTTGACCCAGGAAATTTGTCTTCAGGGTGGGGTTCTGGTGGCAGAGGAGGTCCTTGAACCAAACAGCCCAGCTGGGACAGGGCTGGTAAGAATGAGCTTAACCATGCTGGAATCCATCCCTTTTTTCCTGTTCTTCTCAGGTGACAGGTGCAGCGAAGCTTTTCCCTCCTCTCTTTCACATTGGAGCTCAGGAATTTGAATAGTTTATCAGGCTATTGTGTAATGTGTCTAAGAAATACTGCCTTCATTTGCCTCTCCCACCAAGATCTCCACCAGAGTCCATGTTCTGGACTCTGTCACATGCACACCATATGAAATGGATTTTGATGGCTGATGCATCTGTATAAGTCACAGTAGTCGTCAGTCACAAAAGATCAGTATTGGGTGATTCCACTTATAAGAAATGACCAGAATGGACACATCTATAGAGACAGTGATTGCCCAGGGCTGGGAAGCTGGAGGGACAAGGGTAATAGCTGTGAATAGGTATGGGGTTTCTTTTATGAAGCAGTAAAACAGTCTAAAATTGATTGCAGGGATAGTTATCTTAAAATCATTGAGTTGTACAATTTAAATTAATGAATTATATATTATGTGACTATGTCTCAACAAAGATATTAAAACAAACAAAAAAACCTCAAAAGTAAAAGCTTTTTCAATGGGCTGCTCAATTGATTTATTAATTCCACAATATCTATGACATGCCATTTGCAGCTAGGCAGTCTACTACACCTAGGGTATGACAGGAAAAGTGCTGTGGGTCAAGACGAATTATGACACAGCAGTGGGAAGCAGCCAAGGACAGTCCTCATAACACGCTGTGTGCAAGGAGAAAGGAGGCCTGAGCCTGGCAGGAGAGGCTGTGTTGAGCTCAAACTCAAGACTTTACCAGGGAATTCAGCAGAAAGGCTCCTTTGAGAGCTAAGCTGGGTATGGATGTTTCTGGTAAAGATAATACCAGGTAAAAGCTTGGAGAAATGGGAAGGCGAGGCTTGTTGAGAGGTTTGCATTCCTGGCCAGCACATTGTGTAGAAGGGACAAGGAGAGGAAGATTAAAAGGTCAGCAGGGGCTAAGTGAGAGGTTCATCCCATGACTCATTCAATCACCCATTCATTCCTTCATTAAACCGAGCATCACCTGTGTGTCATGCAGAGGCTATGTAGTGATTCCTAGGCTTGGCTTTTGGAAAGAGCAGAATCCTACTCCAGGATAACTGTTCTCAGTGTGCTTTGAGCATCAGGATTTTGTAAACTCCTTGGAAGATTCTAATTACAGTTAATGTCAAAAATCATTAGGCTTTATGATAGAGATGGTCTTGGAACTTAGAACATATAATCAACAAATGATACACCCTGGGTGCTGGAGATTCAGCATGGAATAAAAGGCAAATCTTGGCCCTTGTGAAGGTTCAGACTATATTACTGGAAGCCATAGGAAATAAGTAGGGAAGCAGACTGAGGCAACTCTCATGATGACATAGGGTAAATGATATAAAGGAAGCAATGAAAGTTAGCAGATAGCTACTCATGAAGCTCCCTAGATTGGCTGTTTAGAGAAAGTGTCTTTGAGGAGGTAACATGAAATAAGACCTAAAGTTTGAGCAAGAACCGGCCTTAGAAAATCCATGGGAAAAATGTTCCTTGCAGTGGGCACATGTGTGTGTGTGTGTGTGTGTGTGTAAATAGGCACATATTCAGATCACATTAGGAAAAATGAAGTTCACTATATGGGAGGCACTTGAATGTGGAATCAAGATTGCTGAGTCCCACATAGTAGTTGTTTTATAAATGTCTATGAATAAAGGAAGTAATGAAATCAATAGAGAGAAATTTGAAAGATGGGATTGATGAAAGAATGTCCTAGAGAAAATAGGAAGAGAGGGATTCCGCAGCACACAGGTGAGGCATCTCTGAGGTTGGAGGCAAGGATATGAGAATGGACATAAGGTCTGATAGCTGTGGTGTTCTTTGATGGGGGAAGAGAAGCCTATTTGCTGAAAAAAAGCCAGGTGGGAGTGGCTGAGACTTGCAAGGTTGGTATTGGTGTTGCCTACTCAGTCAAGGCTACAGACCACACAACCATGGTGGTGCTGAAGGATGTCAAACCCCAGCAGAAAACACCCTGGGTGGGCTTTCCCAGAGGGTTATGCAGTCATAGAACAAACTAAACTGGAGGGAAAGCTTGAAGTTAGTATTGAAGTCTAGACTGGGGTCAAAAGGATGTAAATAAAGTCAAGAAGGAGCTCAAAGATAAAAAGAGGAAGGAACATGGGACAAACCTCTAGGGAGTGCAAAGCCAGAGCACAGTGGGAAGAAGGGACTGAGCAAATGGAAAGAAAAGGGAGTTCCTAGTTCCTCCATGGTAGGCACTGCACACATCAAAGTGCTTTAAAAATATAACTATAGCCTGTTTTTATTGAGGAGGACTCTATCCTTAAAGAAAGGTTAAGGGTTTTACTTACATAATTTCATTTAATCCTCATAGCAAACATCACAATCCCCATTTAACTGATGAGAAAATTGAGGCTTAGCAAGGTTAAATATATTGCTTACATTTTTGTAGCTAGGAAGAAAAAAACTGCAATCTGTTTCGTAAAGTAATGCCTATAACCACCAAGTTATATCAATGTTTTTTTTTTTTTTTTTTGGTTGTAGAACAACTTAGGACCCCTGCATCCTTTTCTTGGGATCTGATAAACCTCCAGAGCCAGTTCTGTTAACCCTTTGGGTACGGCAGGATGAAGTCCAAATTTCCTACAGTGACACATGAGAGAGGTCAGAGTCCAAACCTCTCCTGACTCAGGCTCTGCTCCTTCGGCCCAAATAGTTTTCACTTTGCTGAATGCATCAGGACAGCCTTTGTTCCTGGTGTTGTCTGGGTGGTGATGTCTTTCCTCCTCTTCTGGCTGAGTCCTTCAAAACTGAGAGTGAGTATTGCCCCTCTCCCCTCTCTGTCCTTAAAAACATAAGAGTAATCAGGCATTTCATCTTCCCACGACTTCATCATAGCTTTCCTTATCACACTGAAGTTCTGGGATGCCACCAAGGCTTGACTGCTTGCCCCACGTTCCTGTCACAAGTTCACAGTACATTCCCCTTTGGTTTAGTGTTTCACCATCTAAAGGACCTAGAAAAAGAAAAGAGAAAGGGTTTGAGTGTGGTTAGTAATAGACTTTGGTAGTGGTTTCATGAACCCCTTAGCTTGTACCTCTGAATGCCCACCTGGTTCCTATAGCATCCTTTCACTGGTAATAGAAAAATGTAGACAATTAAAAACATATAGTCAATAAATTGAAGATATTGGTAGATATCAATGACCAAAACAATTATATTAAAATTTTTCTAACACTTTTATTATTAAAAAACTAAAACAATAATATTATTGCTTTTTTATTAATTGTGTCATCATTAAGGTAAAGCAAGTCACCTAGAAGAGAGGTGGGTGTTTTAGTGAATGTGAACTGGATTCGGGTAAAGAGGACCTAGATTTCACCTTTTGGTTGGTTGACTGTGCAAATATTTTTTTTCCCAACTTCTATTTCTTTATGTGTAAAATAGCAGTACTAGGAGACCTTCCCAGGCATTGTTTGGGAGGCCAAATGACAGCATGATTATGAAAAGCCCTTTGTAAACCGCCCCATGTTCTAGAAAAAAAAAAATGGTGGCAATATTCATTCCCTAGAGTGTTGGAGGAACTTATACCGCGTACCCTGCCTCCGTTTAACCTGGAAATGCTGGTTCAGGGAGGCATGGACAGCACCGCAGGAAATTCTACAGCGAAATCCTTTTGGAAACAACGAATGACTCCTACAGAATGAAGGGGAAATGACAAACCAAACCTCACAAAGACTCTCCTGGGAAGATGAAAAATTAACCAGGCGCTTTTGGGGGTGGGAATGTGAATGGCTGTGCTGGATGCCCCGTCTTCAGCCTCGGGACACTTTCCTTCCCCAAAGCCATTTTAGTCAAAGGTCATGTGTGTGTCTTGTCAAAGGCCAGCTTCCAATGGAATCACTGTCCCACGGGATAGCGGCCCCCTGACTACATCTGCATTGGAGAAATCCCAAAAGCAAACGGCCCAACGCAAACAAGAGCAGTCGGGAGCAGCCGTCCCGGGCACAGCTCCCAGGTCCCCGGCCCGCAGCCGAGGCCGCGTCCGCAGCGCCCCGGCTGGATCAGGCGCCGAGACACCGCAGCATGGCCCGCCACGCCGATCCGGTACGGTAGGCGCCCCTCTGCCGGTCCTCCATTGCTTGGGCTCCCGGGTCAAAGCTGCTGTTCTGTCTGTCGAGCAGGGAAACCTTGCAAAGGGCCTCCAGATTTGCCGGAAAACGGTCCCTGTTGGGCTGCGTTCCCATGCACTCAGCTGGAGCAATTTGCAGGCGCGCAAATGCGCAGCTTAACTAATTTCGAGTTGCTGTTGCCAGAGAAAGTTGGGGTTTGCAAATACGTATCTCGTTTCTGGAAAACGAGCTAGTAGAACTTGCAGACAGGAACTGTGGACGAGTCTTGGCTTACCACCGATCAAGCCTGTGGCAAGTGGGCGAGCCCCTTCGGCCATAACTACCCACAGGGGACAGTGAGCGCTGCCCTCCTGGGGCAGCAGAATCACCAGGACTTCTGATGTTACCTGTTGAACAGGACTTGGCAAGAAGGATGGGGATTTTTAAATCCAATTTTTTCGGTAACGTCTCTGGACTCCTACACTTGTCCCAAGGAAATAGAATCATCTTCCTGATGGAGGCAGCCCCTTTCCCACAGCGGATCCCGCACCCCCCTCCCAGCCCCCCACCCCCGCAGGTTCCACAAAGGAAAGGTGTTGACTGACGTGCATAGTTCCCGATCAGGCAGTCTCTTGGCCCTTTGTACTTTCCTATTTGAAGAGCTTTTCAAATGGATCTGGCTAATTTTGGATAAGAATAGAGGGAGCCTGGGTTCTCAGCTGATTATGGGTGCTTTTGATCTGGACTTGGAGTCTCCAAGGGCAAACAGCAGGTGGGGAGCCCAGCCGTTCTTCATCCAGGTGTGGATGGTTTCAGGGGTGGTATGGCTTCCACATTCTGGTTTCATTTTAACAGGTTAAATAAGGAGCCGTTTTTCACTGATAAAGGGAACGAAAACAAAAGCCTTTTCAGTGCTCAGCAGGACGGAGAGGGAGCCCTCCTCCCCCATTTTTTGTATTTGTTTATGTATTTATCACACGCTCAGTTCCAAAGAGGATAGGGGGTTTTCTACACTTCCTCTCACTAGGTATATATTGAACTTCTTCCCACTCGGTGGCCACCACGAGCTGCCACCTGGTTTTCTCCTTCTTTTTCCTCTTAGTCTTCTTGAAAGAATGGGTGACATCCACTGTCCTTCCACACCTACTCAACAGGCGTCTATCCACAACTCTGAAGACCAGCTTTAGTCAGGGTCACCAGAGTCTCTTTGTAGCCAAACCATAGAGCGTTTTAAAGCCTCTTTCCTCAGTTTCTCTGTGTCATTTTGAACAGTTGGGTATTCCTTTTCTAGTTTTTGAACTCTGCCCTGGCTTCTGTGACAGCCCACTTCCCTGATCCTCTTTTGCCCCTTTGAATTGCTTCTTAATGCCTCCCAGGACTTCATTTTATACACATTGGTGTGCCTTGCTGACCCCTCCTTGACTTTCCCTTGTCACCCTGAATTCTCCCTAGATTATCTCACCCTCTCCAATGGCTTCAACCATGACAATATAGATGTCTCCCAAATCTATAATGTGTGCTGATCTTTCTTCTAAAACACCAGCTTTTCATTTGTAGTATCTCCACTAGGATGTCCCCTAGAGCACCTTAAAATGAACAAATTCAAAATTGAATTTGTCTTTTCCAGTCTTCTCTCTAGTCTGCTCTCCCTCTTCTATTTTCCATTGCTCAAATGGCATCGCCAGTTGGCTGAGCCAAACACAGCAGAATCATCCAAGATGACTTCTTCTCTTTCACTGGTGACAGACTCACCAAGCCCCATCTACTTTACCTGCTGAATGGAGTTCAACACACACAGGTGTTGATATCTCTGCTACCATAGTTTTAGTTCAGTCCATTTTGGTCACAACTTCCCATTAGTTTCATTTGGGGCCAATTCTGCCCAACATGTGTCCCCACTTTGTCTCCATCTTTCAGAATTGCAATATGATCTGCAGATCCTCTGGGAAATGTTTTCAATGAGTCTTAATTTTTTTCTTTTAAAAGTAATGCTGGTATATACAGGTTCTCTACAAGTTGCATTTTACCTTCCTCTTCAATCTCATATCTTACCATTTACTCCCTGTCCACATATTATGCACCATTTGTGTGCACATTATATACAAATTTAGGCATTTTGAACTATTTACTAAATATGATTTTTCTTCTTGTATTTCTCCTAGGTCAGTGTCTAATCTCTATTTTTTTTTTAAGACTCAGCTGAAAGCCACTTTCTCTTGGAAGCTGTCCAGACCATCTGCTCCCCATCCTGCAGAATTCTCCCAGAGCTTCCTTTACTCCTGCTATCAGAGTACTTACAATTCTTTATGGCAATTATCTGTTCCTCTGTCCCCCACTGGACTATAAACTCCTCCAGGGCAGAGATCAGCTCTTTTTATCTTAGTATCTTTTTTGTCTTAGTATGTTTTTTTGTCTTAGTATCATTAGAGCTTAGTGCCAGGGGCTCAACTTTTCATGAATTCTCATGAATTATTATGCAGACTTTGTATGGATGCATATTATGTTTGGGCATTGAATTAGATGACAGAGACTCAAAAGCATATTTGAAAAATTTCTAAGATACAATATGGTAAAGAATGAAGATGAATCATGGTTAGCAGGAAAAGACATAGTCGTCCCTTATTTAAAAGAGGAAGGGCTTAGAATTTCTGGGTGTTTGAGATAATGCTCTAAGTCTCTGGCTCTGCCAACTTCCTCTATAATCCACATCTCAACTGGAGGGTTTCTCTTATTGCTACCAGCAGCTGTCCTAACCTTGTCCAAAGCCAGGAAAAGCTTCATGAAAGGTTTTTTGCAATTTTACCTCTGCTGACTTTGTGAAGGCAAAGATATCCTCTTCAGGTTGGAACCTGAAGGCCTTTCAGGAAGGCTTCTGTGAGTCTTTGATTAAAGTGGTCCAGAATGGATCAGTGAGAGAAATCTCTAAGGACTCTCTAGTGAGTGATAGAGCCTTTGGGAGGTTACAAATGAGAAAAACGTAGTTCTCATTTTCTGAAGAGAGAACTATGTACATTCTGAAACCCTAGACAAAGAGGTGAATGGTGATTACATTCTTTAGGGAGTGATTTAAACTTCAGGCTCTTCTTAAACTGTTGGGACCATGGTCCTTTTGACATTTTTGTTGTATACTCTTCTCAGGAAAAAAAAATGTGCAATACACAACACATAGCTCTTTGTATAAACTTTCAGGGGGTTCATCTATCTCTTTGAGTTGTTAGGGACCAGTTTAAAAAAAATCTCTAATTAAAGGACTAATTTAACAGACATTTGAGAGAAGAAAGTAAGTGGTGATTAGGAATCAATTTACAACAAATTATGCATGTTCTCTGTTTTGAGAGTAACCCAGTGTAATGTGTGCCAATGACCACGAATTTGGAGTCGGAAGACCTGGGCTCCTGCTCTTGCTCTGGCAATCACTACTTGTGTAATTTTCTTTCTGAGTGATTATTTTCTATAAAAAATGATAACGGATGATGGAAGTTTTAATTGGTGCTTCCCTGGAAGCACCTGGGACATGGTTATACTTAATAATCATTAATTTAAATCCTTGATTACAGGAAGACTCAAGCCTCACAACATCCTTTTGGATGAGAAGGTTGCATACAGCCTGGCTTAATGACTGGTTGAGTGCATGTGTTAAAGAAAAGCTTATGCATTAACATATGGATGTATTTAGTGGTATGCTACTGGACTCTTTCCCCATTCCTGATAATTTATCTATGACATCTTTGAAGGCATAGCAAAAGAATTATGTTGGCTTCAAGAAAAGGAATAAGGGTTAGGAGCCCAGAAGCTATCAATAAGTTGTTGTCTGTTTAAACTTATTATTTTCAGGATGTGTGTGTGTACAGATACATACAAAATTTCTTATGCATGCATGGGTCTTAAAAGTCAATTGCAAGTTATTGGGTGTGGGTATGTGTGTGATGGAGACTGGGTAGGAAGGAAAGGGAAAGGGAGACTGAAAAGGGGCCAAAGAGGAGGTACATAGAGAGAAAGAGAGGGATAGAGAGATGGAAGGAAAAAACAGAGAGGAACAGTTAAGGAGAGAAGTGGTGGTTTCATATAGTTAAAGGGTTTAAACTGACAATAAAATCAACAGTGAGGTATTTTTTCTAAAATAAAGTTAGCTTTCATAAAAAGAGATTCAAAGTATAGAACATAGAAGGTGGACAGCGATATTACATATAGTTGTTCAAATCATATTTGGAACAACTATATCTTAATCTGAGTCATACAATTAACTTACAAACAGTTATTATTTTTTGGGCACCAACTATGTGTTAATCATTTTGGTCGATGCTGAAGACAATGGTGCACTCAGGTAAAACTGACCTCATGGAGTTTACAATATAAAGAGGTGCTAGATGAGGAACCAGGTGGCTTTAATTGGGTGTAACACTTGCTTTGATAGAGGAAGCATAGGTCTCTGTAGAACCACTTAAGAAGGGGTATTTCATCCAGACTTAATGAGCACAGGATAAATTTTCTAGGGAAATTGATGTCTACATTGAGGCACAGAGGCCGAGTAAGGATGTACAAGGTCAAGGTGGTAGAAAAAAGTGGGTTCCAAGTACAGGTGACCTTTAACAGGCCAAGGGCAAGAGGAGCTGTTTAAGAAAGCGAAAGATGGAATTCAAAGGGTGGGAGACATTTTTATTTTCTAAAATGGCAAGACAGTTGATGACTGAAAAAAGATACTGAGTTGCTGAGGAAACATAATTTAAAAAGATCTAATTTTACTTTAAAATTTTTCATTTTTATTCTAAAATTTGGTATTTTATCGTGTGTATTTATTTTGTATAAGATTTTGTGTATATACTTATTTTTTGTGGTACTGAGGTTAAAACTGAGGACCTTGTGGTTGTTAGCAGGTGCTCTACCATTGGAACCACACCCTCAGCCCTGTACATACATTTTTAGTCCTATAATTTAACCAACATGTCTGATTTGGAAGTGTGTGAATAGCCTGTAGGCTTTGGAAAGAAAAGATTGATAACTGATAACTATAATACTTGAACAAAGAATCGAATTTGAAATCTAAAAATTTCAGAGTCTCTTTATCAATGTGAGACAGAGATTGTTTACAAGCTGAATGTAAGGGAAAGTGAAAACACGTTTGTTACAGAGTAAAGATAATTCTCTGAAAAGAGGGACCCTGTCTAGTGTTTTGGTGTTTGGAGAAGGTATGAGGCCATGGACTTGAATCCTTTTTTAAAAAATAATTGATCAATTGATAATAATTGATTCCAGGAATATTATAGCCTGGAATGTTTTCATCGGAGAAGAAGCAAGATTAATTGGGAAATACTCTGAAGTTGTTAGGTCACTTTTCAACAGTGTAAACTAGAGATTTTATTATGGGTTGAATTGTGCCCTCCTTCCAAATTCATATGTTGATGTTTTAATCCCTCAGAACTCCTGTGACCATATTTGGAGATAGTATCTTCACAGAGGTAATCAAATTGAAGTAGGTCACTAGGATGGATCCTAACACGATGTAATGATATCCTTATAAAAGGAGGAAATTTCAACACAGAGGCACACATGGAGGGAGGCTTCAGAAAAAACAATCCCGATGACTGACACGACGACCTCGGACTTCCAGCCTTCAGAATGTGAGCCAAGAAATTGTTAATTAACACTGTTTGTGGTACTTTGTTATGGTAGCCTCAAGATGACTAATACACATTTCTTAAGACCATAATACCCTCAGCATGGTTTCATCTGGTAACACTCAACACAACATTATTTTACTTTCCAGTCAACAGAGATTCTGATGTTGCTCATAGGAACACTAGGTAACAGTGCTTTGTAGTTTATAATTTATAAAGCATTTTCATATCCACGATCTCTTTGATCCTGGCCAAAGTGTGTGAGATAAGAATTGCTATCATCTTGATTTTACAGAAAGGAAGTTGGGGTTTAAAGAGACCAGGTGAATTGTTCAAATATGCAGTTTGGAAGTAGAGCTGAAATTCATTGTGGGGCTTCTGACACTAAGTACCATGATTTTTAAATATGAAAATATTATCAAGGAAAAGGAAAGGCTTGAGAATGATTCCCTAATAAGAGAGAAGGGAAAAATCCTCATTTCAGTTTCCCAATTCCCATGCAGATCACAGGAACTCGAAATCCTTGAAGAAAAACATTTCGAGGGATTTCACACAAAAAAGGGACCTCAAAAGTAGATGTTTAGCAAAGGTTTATTTAGTAAAGCAGGAAAAAGCAGGGAGAAAAAGAGAGAAAGGAGCACCTCTTGATATGCAGGAGGTGTGGCAAGAGTCTCATAATGGTGGTCCCTGTCCTGGGTATATTTTTACCACCTGAGCTGTGAGTGGGGGATTCCAACTTGAACCTTTACATTGGTTACATCACTTAGCAGCCCCATATCTTTTTGTGACATTCCTATGCATGGAGACAATGGGCTTAGAGTGGATCTGTTACTCAAAACTTGGATAGGGAGCCTAGGATGGGTCTTCATATTTCTCAAAACATAAAGACAATGAGTATAAATAGGTCATTCAAGGAGATTGCAACTTATTAAACACCTAAAGGAAGGGAGAGTGATAGGAGGAGTGCTTGCTGCTCTTAATGATTTTCAACTTCTGGATTCTATCTTAATTTCTCAGGCACTTTATCTATCTACCGTGTCACTTACCAGCTCCCTGCTTAAGATTTGAAAGGATAGGGATTGTGGCACGATAGGCCATATTTCCCACCTTTTTATAACTCCCTTGAGAATGGGTTTCTTAGCCCATTTATTGGAATATATCTGAAGTCTGAAGGCACCTATTCCATCCACATTTTCTTGATCAAATATTTATCAGGAATCTTTGATTTAAGCCTCTCTGTTTATATGCACAGAATATTTCTTCTTTACTCAAAAGCTTTGTTTACCAAACTAGGCTTTCTCAGTTCACAGTTTGAACACTGACAAATCCAACTGCAAAAGTTTGGATGTGTTGGATATAATTGGATTTTTCCATCATTAATACTGTTGAGATATTAATTCAACATAGTAACATGAGGGGCACCTAACATTTTCCTGGAAGCTGCTTGACTTTAATCAGCAGGAACAAATGCAAGATTATGGCACTTTTCCTTGGGTGACCTAAGCTTGTTCTTGGCATACGTGAGTGCAGAGCCCTGGGATGTCTCAGTGGCTTCTACCCAGGGGAGTTATTAGTTTTGGACCTTGTGGATAATTCCATAAGAATGCAGTTCTTTTTCTCCTGAAAAGAACAAAATGTTGCTTGTATTGAGTTTTCCTTATTAATTAAACCATTGGTTCCAAAATTGTGCAGCCATAGTAATCTATAGATATGGTTGTCAGATTTAGCAAGAATAAATAGAACAAAATAGACAGCAGCAGCAGCAGTAATAATAAAATCCCAACATACGCCAGATGAATTTTAATTATTTATTTCCTCAACATTGAAAGTACTAAAAAATATGTATCTAGCAACTCTAAGGATTTTGGGAGAACAGTGTTGATAATTTTGCAGTATGTCAACATTTCAAAAGTTGATGCATAAATGAAAATGATGCATTTATTCAAGTAAGACTTCAGAGGTTATTGACAATGTTAAATTTTTTTGATTTTGGTTGGAGCTTTTTTTTTTTTCCTTCTAACTTGAAAGCACTGGTCATCTCATGCTGGAACCATAATTATACGACCATTTTTGATGACTTCTATTCCAGGACTCATGCAAAGTACTTAGATTAATCATCTCATGCAATCTTCAAAACCAAGACTTGGCAAACTATAGCCTGTAGGACAAATCTAGTACCACCTATTGTTTTTTTTGTTTTGGCTTTTGTTTTTTCAAGCACTGAGTCAAATTTTTTATTTCACTTTTGAAGGACAAACGAAAGCAAAGGTAAAAATCTTTTTCCGAACACAGTCTTAGCAAAGGGATCTTTTGGAAATAGAAAGAAATATCTAGGTTAGTGGATCTCACATCTTAGCTGCACCAGAATCACTTGGAAGGCCCTTCCCCCACAGTTTCTGATTCAGTGGTTCTATGGTAGGCTGAGAGTTTGCAAAATCTAACTATGCTGACGCTGATGCTGCTGATGTAGGGATCATACTTTCTTATTTTTTTTGAGACAGAATCTCACTATGTAGCCCAGGCTGGCCTCAAACTCATGATCCTCCCACCTTCACATCCCCAGTGTCAGGGTTATACCGCCACACCTGGTTTAGAGATCATACTTTGAGAACCGCTGGTTTAGACTCTAAATAAAGTTGTCTGTCTGTCTAGTTGTCTACCTACCTCCTTACTTATGCAATTTACTTTATTATTTATATATTTAGTTGGCAAATGAGAAATTATATATATATTTGTGGTATGCAATATGATGTTTTGATATATGTATATATTGTGGAATGAATAAAATAAGCTACTTAACATATATATCACCTGGCATCCTTATGATATGTGATGAGAGCATTTGAAATCTAGCTTTTTAGCAATTTCCAATTGTAAAATATGTACATTATTATGAAGTAGTCACCATGTTGTTCCATAGGCCTCCAGAACTTATTCTTACTATGTAACTGAAACTGGGTACCCTTTTACTAACATGCTTGCTCATTGCCTCCCACCTCAGTCACTGGTAATCACCATTCTGCAATCTGTTGCTATGCATTTGGTTTTCTATATTCCACATATAAGCAAGCTCATTCAGTATTTGTGTTTCTGTGCCTGGATTTATTTTGGTAAGCATAATGTCCTCTTGTTTCATCCAGTTATTACAAAGGATAATAGCTCTCTCTCTCTCTTTTTAAGGCTGAATATTATTCCATTGTGTATCTGTGCCAAATTTTCTTTATCCACTCACCTGATGATGAACATGTAGATCAATTACATATGTTGGGTATCGTGCTGCAGTGATCACAAAAATACAGTAATCTCTTTGACTTTCTGATTTCATTTCCTGGGGACATATATTCAATAATGGCATTTCTGGATCATATGGCAGTTCTTTTAAAATTTTCTGAGGAATCCCCATACTGGTTTCCATAATGGCTGTATCAATTTACATTCCTACCAGCAGTATAAGAAGGTCCCTTTTGTCCACATCCTTGCCAACATTTATCTTTTTGATAATAGCCATTCTAACAAGTATGAGGTCATATCTCATTGTGGTTTTAATTTTCATTTCCCTCATGATTACTGATGTAGAACATCATTTCATATGCTCATTGATCTTTTGTACATTTTCTTTTGAGAACTATCTCTTGAAACTTTTGCCTATTTTTAAATCAGGTTATTGGTTTTTATCCTACTGAGTTGAATTCCTTATGTATTTTGGATATTAGCCCCTTGTCATATGTATGGCTTACACATATTTTCTGTGAATATTTCAATAGATTGTCACTTTATTTTGTTATTTCCTTTTCTGTTTAGCCCCCATGTGTTTTGTAAATAAAATTTTATTGGAACAGAGCCTCCTACCTCCCACCCCCTATTTGTTTCCATGTGGTCTATGTCTGATTTCCCACTATAGCAACTTGGATCACTTTACTAGATTGTTCCGTGGCTCATGAGACCTAAGCATTTATTTTCTGGTTTCTTACAGAAAGTTTGCTGTATCTGCTCTAAACCACCCTTTTGAGAAGTTGCTTTTATACCCATCAGAATGAACAAAAGGCTAAGTAACGTAGAAGGGTCTCAGCCACTCTTAGAATTCAAACCAAGGTCTGCTGAATTTCAGTTCACCCACTCATACTAGCTGGTCTGAGAAGCTGATTGTTAATTGGATTTGTCTCCAATGGACTTAGTAATGGGAACCTGATTAGTGATTTCTGATTAAATACCCATCCATCTCAAAGATAAGCACCTAGGCTCTGGAGCCACGCTACATTACAGCTCTATCATTTTATTTCTCTGTATCTACTTACTACCCACACAAATTATGGATAAATAATAATACCTGTTGGCATGATTAAATGAGGTCTTGTCTAGAAAGAAAATACATGAGCTCTGGATATGTGGTGCACAAGACATTTGTTGTTTTCATTTAAAAAGACTATTTCAAAGAAGAGAGTCTGTGGGAGCAGAAACAGAACGTGGAAAGGTTGCAAACCAAAGCATCTCTCATAGTTGTCTATCAGAACTCCTCAACCAGGAAGCTCACAGAGCACAGAGGCCCATATGTGTCAGGTAGTAGCTAGAAAAGAAGCTTTTCCAGCTTCTTGACCTGACCACATCTCTTAGTCCCTTGGCTGGCCACATGTGCCTGGGAAAAGCCTGTTACAAGATGTTCATCTATTGCTTTCTGAGCCTGGACCTCTTATTACTGTTATCACTAATATTTATAGTCCCAATATTCACTCCCAATGACTCCAGATTGACTAAAAATGTCATCAGGGCTACCAGAGAATTACCAGCCTACACAATACGAGACCAGCAATTTTCTTCAGAAACATTCAGTCTATAATTTGCCCCTTAGGTTAAAAACAAGAAAAACAATCAGTCTTTCCTAGTATTCCTCACCCTCCAAAGCACTAGGGACAGTAGTGATTATGTACAGGTTATTAAGCATATTAGAATAGCCTTGCTCTTTTGAGGAGATCAGGAGACAGAGATGTTCCTGAGCCTGATGGGAATGAAAGACTTGAGACATTGCTCATGAAGCACTCCAAGGATAACAAAGGTGAAGTGACTCAAGGCCGAGCCATGATGTCCGGTGGCTTTGCTGAAGTGAAGCAGTGAATGTAGTGAGTGTGTGGATGTCGTCATGGGGCCTTGCAAATTGCCTAGCATGTCTTGGATGTCTAGGAGCAGGAGTATAAAAAAGGGGAGAGGCATTATTTTTCTAGGGTTAGGACTCAGTACTCCTCTAAGATCTAGAAAGTTCTTGAAAGCTCTGGGCTTAGGGAGGGGGCAAGCTGAGGAGGGATGGAAGGGGAAGTCCCTAGCAACTCTGGTGCATCTCATTTTATGGGAAGCAAAGCTTCCCATAAATAAGCTTCCCAGTAATAAGAGGTCCAGGCAGTTGCCTGATCCTTTATCTCCTCTACCTTCACCTTCTTCCTTCCATCCTCTGGTTCCATCTTCCTTCCTCTTTCTTCAGTATACAGTTCCTTCATTAATTTACTCACCCAATGTTAATTGAACAACTCCATGTACCAGCACTGTGCTATGATCCAGGGATAAATGGGAAGGATATAGCCTTGGTACCTATAGTTCAGTGGGAAAGGCACAAATGTCAGGAGTTAGGTAAGTGCTGGAAGGTATAAACACAGAGGGAAGAGAAAGAGAACAAGGTGGGTTAGAACGGGACAATGTGGTCAGGGAAGGCTTCTCAGCTCAGTGAGATCATGGGAAGAGAAGTCCAACAATTTACAGTTCCCAAACTCAGGCAGCCAGCAAATGACAACACTGAAGTTTGAACCTACATTTGTCTGACACTAAGAACTATTTCTCATTAAATCTTAAAAACTATACTTGCTCTCAAACATTTATATTCAGCTGTACAACAACTTGAACAACAATGGGAAGCCAATCCATTCTTTCCTTCCTTCATTCATTGTGATCATTTACCACAGATCAGTCATGATGTACATACAGAGGCAAAATGCAAAGTTCTGTGCAGCTGTGAGCACCAGTGCTGAGCAATGTTGAGAAAAACATTGTCAGGCTAGAGATGGGGTGATGCAGGAGTTCCAGTGCTCTTCAAATTCATCACAGTGACTATTTTGCCCTTATCTCTAATTTTGTTGTAGAGAGAGTATAAGCAATAATAGGAAGGAACAAGGGGTTTTGCTGGTTGAGATAAGGATAGCTATACAGGGCATTGACTCACATTGATTTCCTGTGCGTGGGTGTTACCTTCTAGGTTAATTCTTTTTTATCTCACCTTTTCTCTAGTTCCTGGTCCCCTTTTCCTATTGGCCTCAGTTGCTTTAAGGTATCTGCTTTAGTTTCTCTGCATTAAGGGCAACAAATGCTAGCTAGTTTTTTAGGTTGCTTATACTCTCTCTACAACAAAATTAGAGATAAGGGCAAAATAGTTTCTGCTGGGTATTGAGGGGGGGAGCGGGAGGGGGTGGAGTGGGTGGTAAGGGAGGGGGTGGGGGCAGGGGGGAGAAATAAACCAAGCCTTGTATGCACATATGAATAATAAAAGAAAAATGAAAAAAAAAAAATAAAATAAAATAAAATCCAAAAAAAAAAAAAAAAATTCATCACAGTGCTCCCTTTACTCCATAGGATTACAGCTCTCATTAACATGCAGGGCACACACATCCCACTTGTTGATTCCTTTCATTCCTAGGCAAACACAAGTGTAATAAGAAGGCAAACATGTCTGTGCAGGTCACAGGTTTTGGTTGGGAATGTGGGTATCTCGGGGAGGTTAGGCTGATGCTAGCCAAGTTGCCACTGCGGTGTGAGCTCTGCGAATCATTCAGCACTCCGGTGTTGGAGAGTAATGTTGGCTGGGCTGCTAATTATATGCTGTGACCCACTGCTAGGGGAAGATGAGAAGAACTGAGGGTTAGGATTGGCAGCCATCTTTTTGTCTGTTTAAATTTCTGTCTGTGAAATGAGGCTGGTCCAGGCACGGGAAGTTCAACACTTTTTATGCCAGAAATTGTAGAACTTTCTGGACATAATAGAGATATAATTGCTGTCCTTGTGGAACTTTCAATTTAGTAAGAAGAATTTCCAACATAAACTCAATGGAAGGAAGCATGGTAGTGTGGAAAGATCATGGAGTTTGAACCAGTTGGGCTGAGTTCAAATTCTTATTGTGAATTTGTGTGGTCTTGATCAAACTAGATCATCTTTCTGAGTTTTATTTTCTTCACATATAAAATGTGGTTATGTGACTTCATGCAAACAAATACTTTACTACAGGGTAACTAGTATAATCACCATTAGTGTATTTATTATTGTTACATATATTGCTAATTATGATAACAAATTCCTGGCTGGTATTGCTTTTGGCAAGTGTCTCGAACTCTTCATCTGTAAAATATGATCATTCTAACTGCCTAATTAGATTCAAGATTTGACTACAGACGCTCATCACTCTTAGCACCTTGTCTTATCCTTTATTTATAGCTCATATTTCCAATTGATTTATTTACATATTTAATGTCTTTTATTCATCCATTAAAAATATGAGCTCTCTGAGGAGATATTTGGGTTGTTAGTTGCTGGTGTCTTTTGTGCCTGGAACGTAGTAGGTTCTCAATAGACTATTTGCTACATATGTGGATAAATGAGCAAGTGATGAATGCTAAGTCCTACAGTAACTGTGGAGTTAGTAGTAGGTTTAGCATACATTGGTTATAAGTGTGTCATTATCATAGAACATTGTGCATGCGTTACAGGAACCAATGCCGAGAGATGGCTCCCAGCTCTCAGTCGGTGATTCTTGTTCTTAGCACTGGCATCTCACCAACTGTCTTCTAGTGCATGAAACAACTGGGTCATTGTCAATAGTAAAGTCACATGAGATCAGTTGCAAAAATAAGCATGTCAGAATTTTTTTTTTATTAATTCTCAAGATTAAAGGGAATCAGCTGCAGAAGGGAAGGAAAGACTGGGAAAAGGAGAGAAACAGCATCTTTAAAAAAATGTATTCTCACATAAAATTATAAATTTGTGACCGAGATTTACCTAGCCTCAGACTTAGAAGGCATGCAAAAGCAGCTGCCCTCATCAAGTGACACAAAACCGTGCTGCTAGAATGGCTCCAACCTGCTGGGGGTAGCAGATTGAGAAATTGTCTTTTAGAGAGCCTGTTCTGTTCCTGAGATGTTAAAAGCCTGGGAGAAAAACCTGCTTTCCTAGTGAGAGATGGGAGGAATTTCTCTTTTCTTTTTTGAGGCACTCGGGTTTGAACTCAGAGCCTTATGTTTATAGGCAAGTCTACAAGAGTCTCTACCACTTGAGCCATGCTCCCACTGCTTTTTGATTTAGTTATATTTTGAATAGGGTCTTGTGTGTTTTGCCCTGCTGACCTGGCACTGCGATCCTCCTACCTATGTCTCTCTTGTAGGTGGAATTACAGGCATGCACCACTATGCCCGACTTGTTTATTGAGATGAACATCTCACTAGTTTTTTGTCCATGCTGACTTTGAACTGTGATCCTCCTGATCTCTGCCTCTCAAGTAACTGGGTTTGTAGGGGTGAGCAGGCAGGTAGGAACTTCTTCTAATGGTAATAAAACTAATGTACCATAGCACACTTGTACCACAGCAAAAAATACTTAGAAGCTGGACTGTGGTTTGGCAGACGTGAATTTGAGGGACAGTTCTGTCCCTTGCTGGCTGTGTAAACTTGGGTGAGTTTGTAAAAAGGATGAAGCAATATGCACCTAGCAAGACCGCTGAAAGAATTCAGTGGGCTCACTTCTGTTCAATGTCTGGAACATTCCAGGTGGTCAGTTGATGTAGCTATTGTAATTACCAGTGAACACTGCATGGATTATTTTATTTAATTCCTACAATAACTCTATGTAAAAGGCAGTGTGGGTGTTTCACTTGTCATCTGAACAATTGCAGGTCTTGTGAGGTTTCCCAACTCACTCAAGGCCGCATGGCTAGCAAGCATCCAAATCCTGATTCTGACCAAATCTGACAGTCCAGGATTTCAGTAATTAGCAAGGTGTATAACATCTCTCATAAGAGCAACAGAAGCTTGGCTGGACAAAGTAAGGTCCAGAACTTCCGTATTCTCTTATGTAACACTCTGCTGGCAATCTGAGGTTACTGGATTTCAAAAATGCCATGGCTCTCTGGTTACAAGGGGTAATGAAACCTGTAAGGCTACGAGAGGCAATGTAAGGTCAACTCATCTTAGGCCTGTCTTCTAGATCAATCCAGAAGTGTCAGGCTTTATCTCTTGCTAAGTTCAACAAAGGATTTTGTGGAAGGTGTTATTTTCTCCTTTTCTTAGCTTAGCCCTAACAAGTGTTCCCTTTAAAAGGCCCAGATAAAACTGAAATGTCAATTCTGTATCTTTCTATTCTTATCTATACTCTATATGTTCTTCCTCCAGAGATGAAATACTAGAAAAAGGTGTGTGTGAGAGCCTTTACTTTTTCTTTTATTTATCTAGACAAAAGTCAAACTAAATTTTGGTTATTTAATTTAATTTGAGTAACTCTTTGATGCTTATTACAGAGAGATCAAAGCTAAGAGAGCTTTACAAAGACAGCAGCAGTATTGTAGCCACCTAGAGCTGGAAAGGACCTTAGATGTTATACAGATAATCTTCCTCTGAATTTAGACATAGTACCAGAATTTCTGACAAACGTCACTCAGCCTCTGCTTCAGTAGTGACTGTGAATTCATTTTTAAAACATTTTATTTTGGTAAGAGAACTTATTTCACTTTCTAGAAGCACTGATTCTCGAAATTTTCTCTTATGAGTTGAAACATACTTCTCTGTAATGTCTAGATTTGCCTGAGGAAGCACACAAAATAAATCTTGTCCACCTTGTGTTGCCCTTTGAGTATTTCAGGAAGACAATCACATGTACTTTTTCACTTCACCCATGGAAACCATCCAAGCTGCCTAGTCCCAGGGTGCTCTATAAATATCCTGTCACTGATCTGCACTCAGAGTGAGGCTTTTCACACATACGTTACCTCATGTCACTGCCTGACCCAAATCCCTTCAGTGGCTTCTCATCACTCCGAGCATAAAGCATGAAACCAACACTGTGGCCTGCGAAGCCCTGCATGAAGACATGCTTCTTTGACGTTGGTTCTTCACTGCTTCCTGGATTTCTCTCTGAATACACCAAGGCCTTTGCTCTTGTTTTCCTTCTAAGAGATACCTGGTTTCTTGTCATTTCATCCAGGTTTCTGCACAAATGCCATCCTTTTGAAGAGGGCTTCATTACTACCTAATTTTCTATTGCTCCTTCCATTACTCCTTTTGTTCCCCTGTTCTACTCTATTTTCAATATCATTGTTCAACTACCCGACACTATATTTCCTCTCCCACTAAAATGTGGAATCTACAGGGCAGGTAGATGCTGACACATACCAGGTGTTCCACAAAGTTCATTGAGTGAACAAATGAGTGAGTTGATTTGTGATAAGTACCCCTCATCTTCCTAGTCATGCCTCTCTCAATGTTTCTAGTTTTGTAGTGACCTCCTAAACTGAGATATCTAGAGGTGAACACAGTACAGGTGGAGTCTGCACAGTGCTAGGCTCAATGGAAACTTCTTTCCCGGAGCTGGGCAGTAATCATTTACTAAAGGATCCTAAAATAAAATGAAGTTCACTTAGACCTATGGTCAAGTATGAGCCCCAAGAGAGCTTGCCTGTAACAAGATCTCCCAGGTTTCTTTTACAAGAATTGTTAATGCTGATCTTTCTTACTGTGAATGTGTGCCTGAACTTTTTATTCTATTTCAAGAATATTATTCTAGATTGATCTCTGTCTGGTGCCAACTCTTCATTTCAACCTGTCAAGATGTATTTGAATTTTGATCTAGTAGTACTATGTACCCCACCCAGTACAGAGTACATTGCAGCTAGCTATCACTGGAAAAGTGAGTTCAAGAACAAACCTTAAATTCGTGATCGAGGAATCCACCACCACTTCAGAGAGGCTCACCCCTTCCGTGATGTGAAATTATAGCAAGAATACAGCTTTCTATAAGGAAGTGAGGCCCTCACCAGATACCGAGTCTGCTAGTGCACTGGTCTTGGATCTCCTAGTCTCTAGACTGAGAAATCTATTTCTTTTCTTTTCCTTTTTTTTTTTTTTTTTTTTTTGGTGGGACTGGGGTTTGAACTGAGTGTTTAGCACTTGCAAACCAGGCACTCTATGGCTTGAGCCACACCTTCAAATCATTTTACTGTGGTTATTTTGGAGATTAGGTCTTGAGAACTATTAGCTGGGATTGGCCTCAGACCATGATCCGCCTGATCCAAGTAGCTAGGGTTACAGGCATGAGCCATCGGCGTCTGACAATTTCTTTCATCTATAAGCCAACCACTTAATGGTATTTTGTTATAGCTTCCTGAATAGACTAATCCACATCATCTCCCACCCAATTAAAACTATCCTTGATACCAAAGAGTACTTGGGACAGATTAAACTTCCAATAGCTAATAAGCTTCAAATAAGCATTAACTAATATTCTGGTGGGTGATTCGTACATATGTGTTGCATCACTAGTACATGGATCCATCAGACTCTGATTTTCTAGTTTAGGGCAATTGTTTGATGATCATCATTTTCTCTGAGCTTGTTGGAACTCTGAAATAACATAGCTAGGACATCCACGGTTCTGGATAACTTCCTATTAACATTTTTTGGGGGGTCACACCAAGGTCAACCTAGAACAGAGGTTGATCGATGCACAGTCTTTAGTTTTATTGATTGCAAAGTGGAAGTGTGAATGAGCGTTGGTCTCTATCTCATAGGGTTTTTTTTAATGTAAAATATTATCTTTAAGTTTCCACAACTGTCCTCACACTTTATTTATAGTTTATTGCCATTAAACTTCAAGATCTGAGGGGGTGAGGAAAAAAGATTTAAGATCTGCAGGTGGGAACTAGCTTTTCTTTTAGGCTGGTGTATTTGAAAGCAAAGTGAAACATGAAACCTGATGAAAGTGGTATGGCAGAGGCCCTGAACCGCATAGGACAAAATCCCAGGAAATCATCTCATTTTTTACAGATGTAGAGATTTGGATCTACTCAGGGCCTGGTTGTTAGAAGGGCACACTATAGCTGAAATGCTTCCTTCCTTCTTTGCCTTGCCAGGTTCATAGGATACTGGCGTGATCTGGAGATGACTTTGAATTCACAACATGGAAGATCAGGATTACTGTTTTCTTTCCGTCTCTCTCTTTCTTCCTCCCTCCCTCCCTCTCTTCCTTCCTCCTCCTTCATTTTCTTCCTTCTTTTTTTTTTTTGTGGTACTGGGGATTGAACCTAAGGCCTCTTGCATATTAGGTAAGCACACCACCACTTGAGCTACAACTCAGACCTTTTGTTCTCATTTTACTTTTGAGACAGGGTCTTGTCAGTTTTTTACCTCAGTTGGCCTTGAACTCATGATCCTCCTCCTTCTGCCTTCCAAATATCTGGGATTACAGACAGATACCACCACTCCCAACTGAATGTTTTTCTGTGAATCCCAAAGTTTTGGAATTTTCTTCTCTGCAGGCATAATCTTGCCAGCTCTTTTTAAAAATACCAGTTTTGTTTTACATATCATAAACTTCACTCTTTGAACCGTGCGTTCCAGTGGTTTTTAGTATATTCACAGAGATGAGCAAATATCACCATTACGTAATTTGAGAATACATCGTCACTAAATCCAGAGCACATATCCAGTAGTAGCCACTCCTCCATTGCCTGACAACCATTAATTTACTTTCTCTGTGAGTTTGCCTATTCTACATGCTTCATATGAGTGGATTCATACAATATGAGACTTTTAATAGGTGTCTTCTTTCACTTAGCATGATATTTTCAAGGTTCATTTGAATTATGGAACATATTGTGGGTGTGTATTTTTGTCTAATTGTTCTGGTTAGATTTACAACATTGAATAGAAGTAGCAAGACCACATATCCTTGTCTTGCTTTGAATCTTAGAGGGAAAGCACTCACTCTTTCATCACTGGTGTGCTGATGTTAACCATGAGATTTTTGTAGAAGCTTTTCATCAGGCAGAGGAAACTCCCTTCTATTCTTACTTTGCTGAGTGTCACTAGCTGTTTTCTTGCAAGGGGAATCACAAGAAAGGCAGTTTTGCTTCCTCCCTAAGAGAAGACTACTGTGCTGGTAAGCATGTGATGGTATATTCCAGGAAGCAAGTCTGAGCTTCCTTTTAGGTCTGAGACCAAAAACATTTCATGAGTTGAAGCTCAACATCCCAGGCCTTTCCAGTCCTAAGACAGTGTATTTATTACTGTAATTGAAACCTGTGTCTTCAAAGCTGTCTCTAGTATCATCCCAGCTCCTGAGTTTAAAGACAATGAGAAAAGGGTGGTTTGTAACATTTTAACTTTCATATAATCTCTCCACAAGTATGGAATTTTCCTAGAGGTCTTATTACTACTAAGCACCTATTTGACGCTGAGTACTTTATAAGATGTCCTGTATATATCAATGGCTAATATTTGTGTGTTTTCTAAGTTTGAAGAACTTAACTCCTTGCTTAAAATGCATTATGTAATTTGGTCTTCATAGTAATCCTGTGTAGTAAGAACTATAATTTTTTTTTTTTAAAACCCATAATTAGAGAGAAGTTAAGTTGTGTGCTAGAAAGCAGCAGGTGCAAGTCTGTTAGACTCCAGAATCCAAACTCTTATACTGCAGAGCACATTGTTTCATTCTTCTGCTCTCTGAGAATTTATGCTTTTATTTTTGAGGCAAGAAATGCTCATAACAACAGCAAAACAAAACAGGGAACTCTGGAGAGAAAGAGACAAATATTTTAGGTAGAATCTCTAGGTTCTTGAAATGAACATGGTATAGAGAAGCAGGATGAGGTGACCCAGACTGTGGGAAGAGAGCTCGGGGAGCCCGTCGCTGGGCATGGGGAGGGCAAATTGGGGCGTCTCCACTGCATGGGGCACATGACTTGAATTTTCATAAATACATCAGAGTTTGCCAGGGAGATTAAATGAAGGGGGCATTCCAGGCTAAGACAAAAACATATATTAGGGAATGGAGGCGAGAAAGAGCACAACTTAATCAAGAAGTAGCAAATAAATGCAATTAAGAAAAGTGCCATTTATTAATCATTGTTCTGTCCTAGTGATTTACACGGATTACTTCACGTAACACTCTCAAGAATCCTAAGGTGGATACAGATGAGAAAAGTGAGTTTTAGGATGGAGAAATAATTTTCCAAGGGGGTTTGTGTAAGGTCTCATAGTTAAGCAGTGGTAGGGCTGGGACTTGAGTCCACAGAGCTTAGTTTTGGACTTAGGGGCCTATGTGCCTTGCTAAGCAGTCTGGTTTTTGTTCTGTTAGTCAGTGGTTCTCAATAGCCTGATGGGCTTGTGACAACACAAATTGTGGCTTCACTCCTGGAGTTTCTGATTCAGTTGGTTTGAGGGAGGCTCCATGGATTTATGTTTCTAATCTATAAGCTTCCAGGTCATTCTGACGCCGATGGTCCGGGGGCCACACCTTGGGGACTGCTATGAAAGGGAGTCACTGGAGAATTTCAGAATAAAGTCATCAGTATTGCATTTTCTTTAGGACTTTGTGGGTAATTAAGGAGAATGAATCACAGGTTGATAAAAGAGGGCTCAATGAAGTGGTGTATGGAGAGGGTAGAGTGCAAACAGGAATAATTGTTACCAGAGGGCCGCCTAAGATTTGTCTAGAAGAGCAAAGATGACATTAAGAATCTTCCCATAGAAGATAATGTAGGTACTGACAGCACTCTGCAAGTTCTAATAAATGATGGAAAGAATTAATAACTCAAATCTTTAAAACTGGTGCCTGATGAGAAACAAGAAATCAAAGGGCTGTAGAACAAAATATGGTTTTAAGGTTTTCATGAAAAGAAATGAAACAGGTGTGGCAGTACACATCTGTAATCCCAGCTACTCAGGAGGTGAAGCTTGGGAGGATTACAATTCAAGTCAGCCCCAGCAAAAGGTTAGTGAGACCCACATCTCCATCTCAATAAAGTCTGAGTGTGGTGGTTCATTGCTATAATTCCAGCTATTCAGAAGGCATAGGTAGGAGGTTCACAGACTAGGCTGCCCTGGGCCAAAAACTAAGACTCTTTCTGAAAAATAACCTAAAGCAAAAAGGTCTGGAGGTGTGGCTCAAGTAGTAGAGGTGTGAAGCTCTGAGTTTAAACCCCAGATCAGTTAGAAAAAGAAAGAAACAAAGAAACAAAGAAGGAAAGAAAAAAAGGAAAGAAAAAGAAATAAATAAATGAATCTGGGTGGGTGAATTGGTTGTTGGAGGGCAAACTGGTTGTTTAGGTTGCAGTGATTGGGATGTGTTGAGTTGAGGCTCTCCTGTGGTGTAATAGAAAGAGAGCCATCATGGTCTAGTGGACACCTTTGTTACTAGGTTGACCTCCTAGGTTGACTCAGGAGACCTGGTTTTTTAACACTGGTTCAGTTGCCTATTCCATTTTGGAGATGTCTCATATACTTTGCAGTTCTACTTCTTCATACTCTAAGAGTAGTTGACACTAATGTCCTAGTCTGCCCACGTGAGACTGGAGGGAAAAAGATAGGCGTTTTCAACCCTGTGGCAAAACTTTTTTATTTATTTATTTTTTTTATATTGTTTTATTATTCATATGTGCATACAACGCTTGGGTCATTTCTCCCCCCTGCCCCCACCTCCTCCCTTACCACCCACTCCACCCCCTCCCTCTCCCCCCACCCCCTCAATACCCAGCAGAAACTATTTTGCCCTTATTTCTAATTTTGTTGAAGAGAGAGTATGAGCAATAATAGGAAGGAACAAGGGTTTTTGCTGGTTGAGATAAGGATAGCTATACAGGGCATTGACTCACATTGATTTCCTGTGAGTGTGTGTTACCTTCTAGGTTAATTCTTTTTGATCTCACCTTTTCTCTAGTTCCTGGTCCCCTTCTCCTATTGGCCTCAGTTGCTTTTAAGGTATCTGCTTTAGTTTCTCTGTGTTAAGGGCAACAAATGCTAGCTAATTTTTTAGGTGTCTTACCTATCCTCACCCCTCCCTTGTGTGCTCTCGCTTTTATCATGTGCTCAAAGTCCAATCCCCTTGTTGTGTTTGCCCTTGATCTAATGTCCGCATATCAGGGAGAACATATGATTTTTGGTCTTTTGGGCCAGGCTAACCTCACTCAGAATGATGTTCTCCAATTCCATCCATTTACCTGCGAATGATAACATTTCATTCTTCTTCATGGCTACATAAAACTTTTGATAAAACATTCATCTCTAGTTGTCTCCCCACCCATGAGTGCTGATACACGATACACCACATTACAAAGTAGACTCGAAGATGAAAATGTTAGGCTTATGCTTGTGAAAGTCACCCACCTCTTCCAACTGTTCCAACCTTTCTGCATGCAGGTTTTGGAGTAGTTAAAATAAAATAAATTGAGTTTTAAAATGTTTCATTATATGTTAGAGTTGGGAACAAAGCTGAGTTATTTCCTGCGGATAATTCTTTTAAAACTTCAATTATGTATAAATGAGTTTTTTGTGTTTAAAGTCTAATGTAATAGTACCCTAGACCAATTGCTTTAGCTGATTTTGAAAACTATTGACAAATGCTTAATACTATTAGCCATATCCTTTATTTTAACTATCCTAGGGTATTAGCGAACAGACTCATATATTATAATCCAATTAAAACACAAGTGATTTTACTGAGAACTTTTTTTTTTGTTGGTGGTACTGGGGGTTTGAACTCAAGGCCTCACACTTGCAAGGCAGGCACTCTACCACTTGAGCCACTTCACCAGACCCTGAGAACATATTTGGCCATCAGATTGTTATGTATTCATGGTAAGTCATAAGTCACATTTAACACCCACTCCCTTCAGCTCTTAAACTCAATTTACATACAAATCTGTTCCCTAACTCTTGTACTTTTCTTCCACTCCTCCACCACCAGGGGCTCCTTGGTATAATCTGTTATTATTTGTCTGGATTACTGCCATGGCTTCTGCATTGATCTACTGTATCCATTCATGATTCCCTTAAATTCATAGTCACAATGTAAAGAGATTAGTGCTTCGAAATCTGATTAAACATCCACCTTTTTAAGCCTGCTAATGTTTTCCATTGCTTTAACAATAAAGACAATACCACTAAGGTGACCTATGTAGAACCCCACGAGCAGCCTCTGCTAACCTCTCCAGTTATACTTTATTTCATGTTATATTCTCTTCTGTTCTCCCTACACAGGTCGAAGTGGTCCTCTTTTGGCTGGTGGACACATTGTGCCTCCATCCTACATAAAACTTTTGTACATTTTGTCCCCTCCATCTAGAATTCCTTCCTCCTCTCTGAATCTAGTCGCTCCCACCCACCTTTCGCTGTTCAATTGATACTCCACAAAGTCTTCTGTAACCCCCCAGATGAGGTCAAACCTGAATTCTACAGCACGATTTACATCTATAGTTCTGTATTTATGACAGTTGCAATTTTACACTGCTTTGTTTGTCCGTTTGATTACTGGGGAGGTCAGGAGTAATGTCTGCTTCAGTTTCTTATGTGGAACTTCCAGTGCCCAGACCAGTGCTTGGTGTACATCAGGAGTTAAGGAATACATGTGCGATGTGGGAGTGAATATAGCACATGGACATTTATAATATAAGTTAAAGTCATTGAAAGGCGTGACAGTGTTTATTTCAGTTTTCAATTGTGTAATAACTAACAGAACAGGTCTTGTTTGCATTTGAGCAGGCATATGCTATTTCTTCAAGTTAGAATCCCTAAGACCATGTATTATCCATAAAACCTTGCTTCTATGGCTTACAATCTTAAGTGATAACTTCTTTTTTTTTTTTACAAATCTCCTCAATTGTGGGAGCAATTAGCCAACATGTTCCCCTATTAGTTATCAAAGTTTTCTGCTCAATTTAGATTGGTAAATCCCTTTTGCAAAGATCGTGGTCCATTTTTTTCTGTTTCCTAATAGCCTTCAACCACAGCAGAATTTAAAAGCAAGACTTAAAGAGTTTTAAAATAAAATAGGAACAAAGCTCATGGGTGTTTTCTGATTTTCGTGGTGTGTGTGCTGAAATCACTGCTAAATGATCCTTCTGAAAGTCAAGTGGTCAGTAATTGTGTGACATCATACATCTTAGAATAATTCTTGGAATAAGGCTAAGACATTTCACATCAATTCTGCATAATGAGAAACTGTGTGTAGATAGTTTTAATCAGTACATGACTATTTGAAAATTACTGCAGGGAACAAGAATGACAACCCTCCATCACACGTCTTTCAAATCTCACTGTTAACCTCAAGCCCTCTTATCTTAATCAGGGTTTGGGAACAAGGATTCATAGAACCATTTCATGAAAAGATAGACTGTGCATTTGTATAAATGCAACTACTGTATTGCAATTAAGCAATAAACACACTGCTGCTTTGTACCACCAGCAAAGTAAATAAAACGCCTCCCTGCTGCTCACAGTGTGGAGATGATTCTCCTGCAGAAACAGCCCTCATTTACCATTTAGAGATCTAAACTGAAAGCCCACTTACTGATGAATGTCATTAATAATATGTTAAAATTACATTGTGAATTAGGCCAACAACAATTCAACATGCAGGGCAGAAGTAAATAATTCGATTCCTCTAAATGTGGTCCTTGTACGACTTGCATCAGAATAACTTTTTGTGCCATTCTTATCTCATCCCTAAATTTCCCCTTCTTTCTCCCTACACTTTAAACCTACTCTTGGGGGCTAGAGCATAAATGTCAGCATTTTAAACAACCTCCCATCCCCCCATCATTTTTATGCTTGATAAAGTTTCAGAACCACAAAGTGATTTTTAGAGGCTGAGAGGGTTGAAAGCTTTATTTGTATTTCTAGGTTTTCTTCTGCCAGGGGGCAGTGTTCTCTGAAATATGGCTGGGTTAATAAACCAGCATTGGCTGGTTGTTAATTTTTCAGTCTTACACCCTTTCTTGTTTACTGAGTCTGCCATGTGTGATTTCCTCCCAAACTCCTAAACACTGTAACAGGTGAACTTTCTTAATTTGGTTTTCCTGTAAAAGATTTTGGACTGTGTTCTAGTCATATTAGTTGAATTTCTTGGTGTACTTTTTGCATTATCATGTTTATTGGTGTTGTCAGTTTCAGATAATGTAGTGTTTTGTAGTTGATTTGATGCCTGCAATAGGGACTTGGGCTATCCTTCTGACAGTTAATTTTTTTCTTCTGACAGTTAATTTTTAACTATAATCTTATAGTAAAATTCTGTATAACTATGGATAGATGCTGATGGTGATGGTGATGATGATGATGTGTTAATAAATTCCTGACACACAATGACCTGGTCGAAGATAAATTTCTTTGGCAGCATAGCCGAAGATTTTGATCCTTTTGAATAATGGGTAACAAGGCTGTCCAGAAACTAATTATATATCAACTTGGCTATTAAACTAGTCAGCTTTTTACTGTACAGCTAGTCTGCATGTTAATAATAAAATAAAATAAAATAAAGGGTGACATTCAATTTCTGAGATTTATTTTTCTCCTCGAGGACAGACTTCATTGTCCTCAATGGTTTCTGCAATCCAGTGTTAGACAAAGTGTAAAGTTGTGCTCTGGCATGGCCTGGGAAGGCTGGAGAGAAGAGGAGGCTGCGATTTTAGAACATTTGCAGAATATAAAGAACTAACAATATGGCCTGGATGTTTTCCATTTTGCTTTACAGTTTTCCCCTAAAACTTGCATCTTTCAACTTAATGTACATAGTAGAACAATCTTACATGGAATTAACATCTGTAAGCCCTGCTAAATTCTCAACTACAAGTCAGTTTAGTCTGGCATACAGACTAAAGCAAGAGAGTTACATATATCCATCCATAAGCCTGCTGCCTCTGCAAGAGGACAAAACTCAAAGGATTCTAGAAGGGCAACCTTAAGTCTGGCAGTTTATTTTCTTCTTGTCAATTAGCTGTTGCTGAAGTCTAGAGTTTATAATGAAACCCAGGCCTACTATGCAGTCCACTGTAAACAAGCGCTTGCTTTTGTGCTATCATGTTTTATGTGAGCAGACCCTTAGTAATTTGCTGTGTGGTGAGTCTGTTTGTTTATGTATGCACATATGTGCTCTGCAGCAGTGATAGTCACCTGGCCTGGCAGGGAAAAGCCCAAAACAAATCTTCCCTCATTTGCATCCTAAAGACATACAATATTTAAACAACTTTCAGATTTTGAGACCTTGATTTTTTTTCCCTCTAAAAGCAGTGTGGTTGCCAAATTGCTTAGTATAAGGACTTTAGCATTCACAATAGCCTCGAAGGATACAAACTTTGGGAGCTAAATGATAATTTAACTGGGAGATAGCTAGGGATACACATTTTAAAATCTAAATCCTCGCTGTCATTGAGATTTCTATCTTAAATTCATTAGCTTCTCTTTACCACAGTATGCCTGCTTCTTTTCTCTCAAAGCCACTTCCCCTCCCCCCCAAAAAAAAGTTAACTGTTTTTCTGGAATGGGTAGAGACTGAGGTTATTTTGTCATTCCTCAATAGTGCAGAAGGACTTTATGCTGCTTAGCTGGCATTCCCGGTGTTTTGATAAAAGTTACTTCTCTAAAATTTAACAACAACATGGGGAAAATAATGCTATCTCTTGTGTGAGTTGCAATTTTGAGAGATTTCATCGTGAGAAATGTCTGAGGAATTAGAAGTAGCTAAGAGTGTGGTAATAGGAACACAGTCGTTCAATCTGCTAGGAAAATAACAATTTTCCTAGCAGGGAGAGTTATTAGCTTTATAAATGATAGAACTTTCCTTGTTTATTCATTATTATTATTATTATTATTTTAAGGGAAGCTGTGAGGTTGAGGACATGGAATAACTATATTGTAAGCTGTAAAAGCTTAAAGCTGGTAGAAAGCCTTGTTCGGCTGTTTCATTTTTATCGGATAAAATACATTTGGTTTCTTTTTGACCAACCATGTTTTTGTAAGGAAAGGAAAATGAACACGTGCTGTTATTGGCCACAGCTACATAAGAAATCCTCATGTTGCCAGAGGTTACCACATGAAAGTGTCTGTGTTAGGGGAGGGACCGATAAGGGGGTGGGGATAAGGAGGATGGTGCCTTCAGCCTCTTAGGGTCAGAGCTGCAATTTGTGAACCAGCTGTGATGAAATCCAGCTCTGGGCAAATCAGATGAGCCTGTCAACTTCCCAGGTGGAAGTGCTTGTAGTTAACAGACTGAACTTGGAACTCCTCAAGCAGTACACTCAGTGGAGGCAGAGAAGGCACTGCAGAAGGCTTTCCAAGAATCTTCTAACATGGCAAGGAGAGGCTCTGTCCCATCTTACCAGGTAGGTGAAAGATGGGATGACAGGCGAATGCTTGCTTTTCAGAATTAGTTCCTTGTGAATTCGATTTTTTCTCTTAGCTTTTCAAATTAAGACAGCACCTTAGGATGCATTTTGGAAGTCATAGAATTTGGGGATGTTGAAGTCATTCAAATGGCCTTCGTGTAATTTCATTTTGTTCTAGCCTAGCTGTATTTGACAACTAAATCTCTTTATTCCTTTAGGTAATATTCCTGTTCACTTTTGCCATTGGTGTCAATATCTGCTTAGGATTCACAGCAAGTCGAATTAAGAGGGCAGACACATTGGATGAAAGCTCTTCTGCAGGTAAATGTAGCAACTGTTAGTGCTTTCAAGCCTTTAAAAATATTATATACTAGATAGTAACAAAAGCTCCTTAAGAAACTCATCTTTAAGATGACCTTGCAGGGTTCTTATTGTCTTTCTAGATTTTTCTGGGATGAAACCAACTCTGTCTATAATGCAGGTGAAATAATGAGGTTTTAATTGGAGAGCATTTATTTTTGCTTCATGATAACTTTAAATCTTTGTATCCCAAAATTTATAAATGTTGAGATGAAATTGACAAGATTGAGATTGACAAGGCTAACATAGATTTGGTGGGAACAGGTGTTGGTTAAATTGGAGATCCATGAATCTGATTTGTTGTCATGTGATATAGAATGTCATTTTTGCTATCAGAAAGTTCTGTCCCCAGAAAAAAGAAGAATGGAAGCAAAAAAGGAAGTGAATTGTCTTTACAAAAGTTCAGAAACTTAGAAATTTAGGACTTAACTAAGATTAGGGAAAACCTAAAAGAGAAGAGTTCTTAAAAGAGCTTATAGGATTGATTTACACTCATTGTACTTTCTTTTGGCAAAAGGAATACGTTTTAATAGTGTTCCCTGACTTAACTAACACAACCAAAGTGAAAGAGTTTCCTTTTACAATATGCTATGCCACGAGCACAGTGGGAATTCTTATAAAGGAGCTCCTTGTGCACATCGAGGGGGCTTAACTGAACAGGTCTTAAGCAATGAGTTGGTTAATTTCCTGGAAATTGGAGCTGCTGATGGTTTTAGAAATAAAAATTACATTGAAGTAACCGGTACTCTAGGGGGCAATATTTTCTTGACTTTCTCTCACATCCCAGCATGTTTGTCTGTCTTCCTCTGAATTCTATGTTTCTATATATTTCTTGATTGGACCACTATGAAAGACTATCACCTGTCTCTGTTTAGCCAGCATCAACTTTTATTATGAAATGAGTTATTGTATATACATTGATAGAATAGTAAATTTTCTTTACTATTTCTTTAACATCAAGAGAGTTACTTCTGAGTCATGCCAGAAGGTAGAAAGAATAATATTCAAAGTGGATGAATGAGTTGAAGTGGGGTGTGGTTTGAGTGAGGACTGAGAAAATAGATCTTAAAAATTGTGGCCCCAGGGAGCCAAATGGACAAAATGAGTTGTGTTCTGTTGGGGAGGGAGAAGAGGGGACCACTGGGCTAGGAGAGAATGCTGTTTTTATTGGTAGCAAATGCTGTCTTCAAAGCCCTCTTTTTCCACTCCTGTTAATGCTAACTTTGACTAACAGGGAATTGGGTCCTTAATATGGGCATGTGGGGTCAGCTAGCTACTTGACAGCCACCTGTGGGATCTTTCCAATGTACCCTTAAAAGAACTTTTCTCTGTTCATCTTAATATATTACTGTGCCTAAAACTGATATTGAGGGAATTAAATACTATTCTTATTTTCAGGGCCTCTTGCTTGCTAGACAAGTGCTCCACTCTACCACTTGAGCTATGTCCCCAGTCCATTAAATATTATTTTCTTAATGAATGCATAAAATCAAGACACCAATTATTTCCAAAGTTGGCTTTTTTTTTTTTTTGGAAAACAGTCATGAGAGTCCTGGACTGGCATCCTGAATCCATGCAGCAGGTGGAGTGGTCTTGATCTCTATTTCTCTTCTCTTAGCTGACGATGAGGAGCAGTGTAAATTATTTTTTTAGTTTTCCTTCTGGATGAAAAAAAAAAACCCCAAGTTCCTAATTGTATCCATTTTGTTTTACTTGTGTGTTCTCTACTGGAAAACTTGAAAAGTATATATTAGATTGATTATTCACTGACAACATTTTGTATGTAATACATTATTTCCATATGTTATAAGAAACAGCTATAGGAACTAAAAAGTCAATGTTACTTTTGGAAAAGCATTACAGTCTATTATAATCTGTAAATTAAATAGTCTTAAATGTATTACAAAATGTTTGCTTCTTGAATTGTTTAATAAAATTATCGATTATTTAGGCCTTTATGACATATACAAACATTCATTAATTAAACTTTTTACCTGTGTAAACTTAGTTTTAGGGTACAATATAATTCAAATCTGAGCTTTAGGATTTTGGCATGTTTGCATACCTTTTGGTCTTAATTTTTCTTTTGATGTAGTTTACCTGCTGTTTAGGCACTGTGATTGATTTCTCCTAAAAAAAGACCAAAGATGTATTTTGGAAACAAGGTGAAAGCATAGTGCAGAGAGGTTTTTTTAAAAATGCCTTTTAAAGTGCTGTATGAGTCTAGAAAGGACATTTCACTCAATAATGCATGTGATTGTTCTGTTAGCAAGGATTTTACATCAGAAAACATTGGTGAACTGTGATGTACGTATTAGAACAAGACGGCAGGAGGGAAAGTACCTGTGCCTATTTGCAACGAAGAACTCCTGTGAAGCTTCAAGGGGTTTTCAACAAACTAAAGGATCACAAAGGGTCATATATGGCCAGCTTTTGACTGGTTCAAGCAAGAGCCACCATCCAGGAGTGTGCACCTTTTTTTTTGTATCTGTAGCTTCTCACAGCTCCTCAACAATCACAGTGTCTGCACACAGGCGTCCCCTTGCTGCTGTACTATGGACTGAGGTGTTAGTTTCAAGGCTGTGGCAGTGCAAACAAACTCATAATTAATTAACTAGCACACTTGTTAGCTGGATTTATTGTTAGGACCTAGTGATCTATTGGAAGTAATGGTGGATTAAGTCTTCCATCAGATCATATATGATCTACAGATTTATTAGGAGGTATGAAATGAGCAAAGTGAATTTTAATTCTTTTGAGTCAATATAAGGGACACTAGTGAAATAAGACAGCAGAAATCAATTTTCAAAGGAAATGTAAGTAACCTGTTAGTTTGACATCTTTGTCTCAAGCATTGATGGAGTCACTTGATTTGCCTTTGAGACTGTGAAATAACTTATGTGCACACAGGTGTTCTTACACTTGTGTGTGTGTGTGCACATTTGTGGTACTGTAGGGGTGTCTACTTTATAGAAGCTCATGACTTAGATATACATTCAGTCCCCAGGTAGAAATAGAATATTCTCTCTGAAATATAAGCAATTTAATACTTGAATGACAAAGGGACATTTGTGAGCCTGTGAATACTTGACTAGTAGAAACCTGATAGCACAGTCCAACTTACCATCATTATTAGTGACTTGAAAAGAAAATTTAAAAATGCATGAATGGAATTTGTGTGTAAATATGAAATGAAAGTGTCACTAAAATTTTTATGAGAAAACAGAAAATGGTACTAGGAATGAGAAATTTGATTTGATAATTCCTCATTTGTTCATTTGATAATTTTAGGAATCTCCCTCTTTAAAAGCTATCTAAATGGTGGCGTAGAAGAATGTAGGAGAAGAGAGTAGGAGAAGTGAGGAAAATGATCTACTGAGGTATACCATAGAATGTAATTTTATTTAAATTTAATATAGAAATTGAGGAATTTAAGTCAATGGGATGGATTTAGCTGAGTCAGAATCTAAGGAGGAAATAGATTTTTCAGTTCTTTGTTAAATAGGGCTTTTGGTAATGATTTTCCATTTATCTTAATATTGTGGGGAGTCCTTACTTATATACCCAGAAATCTCATTGGTCAATAGAGTTCAATATATATTTTTAAAGCAATAAAAATCAATAAATCTTTCAAAGTTACATTTGGAAAAAAAAAAGCCAAAAACTTCTAAAGTATGGAGCCTATGGACAAAACTTGAAAAATCCTTGGTTAGTAAAAGCTAGGTGTGGTGTGGTGGTACACGCCTATAATCCCAGCACTTGGAAGGAGAAGATAGGAAGATGACAAGTTTGAGGCCAGCCTGGGCTACATAAACAAAAACAAACCAAAAACAAATAAAAATACTTGGCTAGTAAAAAAAAATTGCAGCTGTGCTAAGATGATCTAGAATGTTGAGCTAGCCTTTGCTAGCTCAGATGAAATCTCCAGACCTAATTTTCCAACCAGGAATGTGGGAATAAGGTCTCTGTTGCTCTAAAAAGGTTTTTGAGAACAAAATGCCATATGAAGACTGATGAGCACAATAGAGGGAAATATGTGATGATGAATCTGTTTCATCTTCAATTATAAGGACAGTATCTATATTTATACCTTATTGAGTTTAAATGCCTGTGATTTAAAGTGACAATGCTGCATTGTATGCTAGCAGATTTGCAGATTATTCAGATTTATGCTGTTAACTGCTACTTGGATGGTTTTGAGATTGAATGAATGTTTTTAACTTTTAAATTACATAGAAATCTATTTTCTGATAGTTTGTGAGGGCTTTCCACATGAAGATACTGTGTTTATAAATGCTTTGAAAGTATAGCTGTTCGAAAACTTTCCAGGTGGACCTGTTTATATTTTTGAAAAGAGGCTCTGAAATCTGGCCCGCAGCTAGGAAGAGAATAGTGATGGCCCCATTGGTGCTTCTAGAAAGTGATGCACTCTGGAAGCAGAGACTTTGACATGCCAGCCTGGTTGTAAGTTCTGCTTGCTCAGGGATGAGGCCAGAAGCATCCAGATGAAGGGTGACTTTAATACAAGCAAGTACAACCAGAAAGAATGGATCATAAACTCCAGGAGAGGCATATGACAGTGTTAAATTCTCCAGCTGAGAGAGTAACATCTTGAACATCATCCACACTGTCCCTGGGCTTTCTCTGAGGGTTATGCTTCAAAGGGCAGCAGATAGAGAGGTAACCACAGTCTGTCCCCCATTTCAAGGCTTTACTTTCTTTTAGGAAACACCTGGGCTGAGAAACAAGGAGAAGCAAGGGATAGATAGGGAATGGTGTCCCAAACCCTGCAAACAGGACCAGTCTGTGAGAAGAAACAAAAGATCTTCCAGTTTTACGCTGAGTTAAATGTTTTCAAATTTAAACACTATCTCCCTTATTGGCCATCATCCAGATTTGAAATTTTCCACTTTGTGGGAGGGTTTAGAGGGGAAAATGGGAGCTCAGAATGAAGTTATGTTTTGGTCACAATTTTTGTCATCAGTTAGGCTCTTCCCAATAGTCTGATTAAATTATCAATAGTTTTTCTGTATATCCATGGAATATAGGATACTAGAATGCTATAGACCTGCCTCTGTATATAGACAGTAAGATGAAATATTCTAGAAAAGGGATTTTTACCTAATTATGTGAGGATAATTTCATCTGTTTCTATCCAAATCTCAAATTTGATGAAATAAATTATGATTTATATTGATGTCTCTTTAAATCACGAAATTATACTTCAGTGAAAAATAGGAAACACATAGCATTCTTGCTACTACATATCCTATGTCCCACTTTTAAAGTGCATTTATAAAAACTTGCAACATTTATTTTTAAGATTCTATATTGTGAAACCACCTCAGGTAATTATGCAATTTAAAAGACGGCAATATAATTTGAATCACATAAAAATATTGGCAAATGTTTCATATGAAATTCCAAGCCTCCATCATACTTATTTTGTATTTCTGACCTGATACTTGAGAGTACTTTCTTTGTTTTTTAGTTTTTGTCTTCCATATTAGTTCAGAGTTTTTACAGATAATTAGCAATGATAAAAATCTTGGGATGCCAAAAGTTCATTGATTCTTCCATTTTTACCTCCCTCAGTGGCTCATAGAACCTAAGCGTTCATGTCAGTGTTCTCTAGAGTTAGGTCAAGTAGAGGAAGGCTTAGATTTTAAAACTCAGTCACATCACCAAGGACTCTTTCCTACTTGGCAGTAGATCAGGTACAATAAAAAAGAGAATTCCTAAAAATCTGCCCTTGAGCTAGGTTTGAGGAGAAGGACATGGATCTTGGGCAAGGGATAAAAAAGCTAGAACATGGAGGATGAATTGTAGAACTTTGAGGCAATGAATAGGACAGAGCTTGTCATGAACGCAGGTGGTCGGGATGGAATAGGTCTCTGAAAAGGTAAAGTGGATATTGTGTTCCATCACTCTTATTTAAAAGGGAATGGCAGTTCAAATTTCATGAGGTTATCAGATTAGAAGAGGTTGTGTAAGGCTCAAACTATCTTTCCATTTTTCTTCCTGTCATTCTTAGTTTAATTCAAGTCTGTTTAGAATGAATTTTGGCAGGATATCCACTATCCACATAGGCTTAGGAATTTATTCCTATCTGAACCTGTTGATAACCCATTCTTGAGTACAGTATTTTTTAAGGCATGTATCTTTGCATTATGAGTGTACATGCAGCTCCAACAAAGCTGTCCTCAGTCTAATGCTTGGCAAGAAGGGCCACAACTGAGAAGAGTAAACTGTTGAGTGAGATTTGATTATTTTCAAAAGCAAAGCCAGAGACAAACTGAGAGAATGATTCATGTTGTAAGACAATAATAAAAAACACTTAACAGAATGAATGACAAAAGATCACAAAATGGCTCAGAATTCATACAGATTATTTTGAAAGTAAAGAAAGAAACAGGGGAGAGATTATGATGAGGGGAAAACAAAGGGCACAGATGCGGGAATTTTTCACATGCTTGCTGGGACCCTGTAAAAAAGGCAAGGCAGGCCGGGCACCAGGGGAGTCACACCTGTAATTCTAGCTACTTGGGAGGCTGAGATTGAAGGATGGTGGTTCGAGACCAGCCAGGACAAAAAGTTCATGAGATCCCATGTGGTGACATGCACCTGTCATCCCAGTTATTGCAGGCAGCATAAATAGGAGGATTGCCATTCAGGCCAGCCCAGGCTAAAAGAGAGACCCTATCTCCAAAATAACCAGAGCAAAACAGCTGGAGGTATGCCTCAAGTGGTAGAGGACTGCCTAGCAAGATCACAGTGTTGAGTTCAAACCCCAATACTAAAAAAAAGAAAGAAAAAAGAGATAATGCAAGGCAAGGAAATGTGTTTAGATTTCCTCTCACTATCTCAGCTTTTATCAGAGCTGAGCATGTCTATGTGTACAGCCTATGAGAGTGAAAACTACTCAGAATTTATTAGATACCTGTTAGAAATATTCCATTTATGAACTAGTCTTGAAAAAGGAGAAAAAGGAATATTTAATTATAATTTTTTCCTTATCTTTGTTTTTACCATAGTGCTTTCTCTATTTTTCCCTTTCTCCTTCTGCCTGCCATAGTTTGGTTCAGCATGCACTGTTGACAGGCTGACCAAAAGTCAATAGAAAAATGTGGCTTACAGACTAGAGGTAAGGCACTGGGTTGGAGACTCATATTATTTCCTAAAATAAGCTGATGTGGTTTGTAGGAGCTTCAGCATCCCAGAAGAAACTGTGCAAAGCATTTCACATCTCATGGTCTAGTGAATCTCTTTGCTTTAGTTCAACTGATCTCATGCCACAAAGGCTAGGACTGGGTGACTATGAAGAGGACAAAGGACTAAGGGGTGAACAAGATGCTCAAGTAAGTGATGTGAGTGGACCTAGACATGTCATTTAACATCTGTTCTCCCACTTCTCATTTTCTCTTGATTTAAAAAGTAATATATGTGAATTACAAAAAAAAAGAAGTATTCATAAAAATGAAAATTACAAATAGCACACTATAAATCACATCTGTTAAGATATTCCTATATAATAGACAGCATGTGATTTATATTTTATATGCCTATGCACTTATATACATATATGAAAAAGGGAAGGAAATAAGCAAGCAAGCAAATAAAAAGACTAGACAACTACCTGTGAATTTGTGAAATGTCAGAAATTTCAAACTGTAGAAAATGCAAAAAGTCTCTTTCCCAATCATTTTCCCCAAATGCATTTCCTGTAAACTATTTCCAACTTTATGTACATCTGAACATTTTCCTGATCCCTCTGAGGGAAATCTAGCATTGGCTCTCTAGCTTTGGTTCTGTTCTTATTCCTATCTTTTATCTCTACCCTCTTGCACTTTTCTCTCCTCTTAACATAAAAATCTAATATGTATCATTTAATACTATAACTCTCTTATGTACTTTGTTCTTGAAAACACTTCTTCATATATTTAGATCTTTCTATATTAGCCTATACAGATGTGGCTCATTTTGAAGTGGTGAGCAGTATTCCACTTCCAGACATAGTGATTTTGTCTTCCTTGATGGATGAAACACCTTTGGTTGACTTCATGGTTTCCCCTCTCCCACATTACAAAAACATTACAATGAGTAATGGGCATTTTTTGGACATATATTGTGATGAACTTTTCAAATATATATGTGAGGTGAATTCTTGGTAATGGAACTTCTGGAAGAATGAGTCAGAGGCATCTTAAAATGCTGATAGCTATTTCTAAATTGCACTATATTTTTATAGAAATTTTCATTGCTTGAAACAGATATGGCCTTCTTCATATTCTTTATCCACTAGAAATCGATTATTTTATAGACTGGGAAGAAAATCCAGATTAGTTTTTTCTAATTACCACTTACTGACTGATCCATCTATCTGCCTCTGTTTTGAAATGATATTCTTATAATAAAATAAATTCTCACTTATTCAGCCTAGTTCTGTGTCCCATGTACATTGATATATTCTTCTAATATCAAGATGTTTTAATTACTGAAGTTCAGAATATTCTATTCTATCTAGTGACCAAGTTACTTCAGTGTTTTTCGATTTTTATAAAAACCTTTTCTATCCTCTTAAATTTCAAGAACTTTTGATGTTTTTATTTTGATTGCATTGAATCTTTACATATATTAAGAATTAATTCATATTTTTATAATACTGATCTTTTAACTTCTTAAATAGTATGTCTTCCAATTCAAGTAGGTCTTTGAAATTGTGTGTGTGTTTTTTTTAGAGTTTTAATGTTTTTCATGTAGGTTCTAGCCATATATTCTTAAATTATATTTAGATATTTTACTTTTTAGGTACTATTATGAATGGAACTCCCATTTAATTTTTAAACTTGTATTACCCGTAGGTAACAAATTTGTGGAATTTTCATCTCACTGAATTCTTTACTCTGACAAATTTTGGTGGATTCTTGAGACTACTAGATACATGCTAATACCACATGAAAATAATAATAGAGGATCTGATTTTGCCAAGCTGAGATTCTGGAGTTTGTATAGTGCTATCTGTAGTCTAGGTTTTATGTTTAGAAGAACTCATAAAAGACTTCGGTTCCAATCCTATATATTTAGAGTTGATTCAGAACACTTGTATTCAATTTTTCTTATGAAAAGATACAATTTTTTAAAACAGGGAAACCAACTTACTTCTATAGTGGCACTTACCATCACAGATAGCAATGGAAACCAACATTTGTTTTCTTTCTCTATGTTTGCTAACCTGTTAAGTGTTTCACATGAGTTGTTTCATTAACTTTTCAACCTAAAACTACTTTTATGAATCTCCCCACCTCAGCGTACCCTGGATATCAGGGAGCCCAGGGAGCAGTGATGGAGCCAGATTTTTCATCTAGATCTGATTACAGCTCCCATGTGCATCTCCATGTGACATGATCCTCTCCCTAAGCCACTGCCTTTACTCCGTTCCTTGCAGTGTTATCAGACTCCCCCTGGACCAACACCTCTGGATCTTGCAAAGGCAGATGCTTTGAACTTCAAGAGGCTGGCCCTCCTGACTGTCGCTGTGACAACCTGTGTAAGAGCTATAGCAGTTGTTGCCATGACTTTGATGAACTCTGTTTGAAGACAGGTATGTAACTCTTGATCCCTCTCTAGCATCTCTGAGATGGCATAGAGGCTCCCTACCCTTACACCCTGGATCTGTCCCCCTGTTTTGGCTTATCCAAACTGAATTTTACTTTTGTTTTTTGAATGATTGTTGATGATTGCTTGAATGATCTATGATGAACACATCTTTGTTCATCATACTTGGCACAGCCAGAGAAGGCTTTTTCCAGCTTCAGACATTATATGCTGATTTTGAAAGTATTTGTGGCTAGGCTTTTGTTCATCTTCACTATTTCTGTGTCTTTCTGTCAAGTCTCACATTCACTGTTAGGGCCTGTGAGCTAATACTGTGCACATTCTTAAAGTGCTGGGTTTAAAAAAATCTCTTATGTAGAAATGGAATATTTTTATGTAATTTTATTTGGGATTGTGTGCTCTGGGTGTCTCCAAAATCTTCCTCTAAAGTGTTCCTGGTTTTTACACATTTATTCTGCAGTAGAACAGTTATTAGAACATAGGAGCTGTTGAATGAATGCACACAAATTGAAAAAAAGCACGGTCGGGGGCTTTTGCCATCTCATTTGCTCTGTTTTCAAAGCCAAACATTTCAGATCTGACTTCTGCAGCTAACCACCATGACTCTGAGGAAAGCCCCACATGTTATCTAAGAAGTGCAATAACCAACCCTGTTCTCAACATCTTCAGAAGCACATTGCATAGCTTCTTTGACAAGTTATTACTTACTTTTGTACAGATGATTCTTTTAAAAACCTACCGTATATTATTGTCTGATCTTTTAAAAAATGATATCGTAGACATGGAGGCAGTATTTTCTTTATTTAAGTAAAGAGATTTCATGATTTATGTTAAAAACAACATCAACTCCATTACTAATCTGATTTGTTCCCCCACTTCTTGCAAAATAAAAAGAGCTTCATTAGGCTATTTTTTAAAAAAACATAACACATTTTCCAAACATTTAGTCACTTTTTTTGTCGTTGCTTTCCTTTAAACTTTTGCCAGGCCTTTAGTTGTAGGATCTACAAATTTATGCAATGAATCCAATGTAGACCAAGTGTATGGATGCAACACTATTTCAGCCAAGTTCTTTGGCTCTAACACATTATTTCAAACCAGCAGTCTGTGTTTGCACAGCACTGAGGATTTTACTGGTGCTTTGTTTCCTCTATACTCTGAGTATCTTGTCCCTGACAAGTTATGTCAACTTTCCTAGTCCTGGTCTTAAAATCTTGCAAAGTTTAATGCGTCTCTGGATTCTAGCTTAGCTTTCTCTCTCTGAATGTAGCACATGCCTTTCTTCCCAGGTTTAATAGACTATAATAACATTTTATAAAACAGTTTATTCTCCTGTGTACAAAGACAACGTATACTGAATGTGGAAGAATCAAATGTCAAATAACAATGAAAAGTTGAAGGAGGGGAGAAAAGTCTTTGAGGTTCTGCTATGCTGATGCAAGTATTCTGGAAATGAGCACAAGGTTTCAGTATAAACTCTGATCCCAATGGCTGTGTGTATACGTGGGGTACATATGGATTATATATATACACACATATATATATTTATACAAGTGTATATATATGGATATGTGTAGCAATATCTGTGTCTGTAGACCTTTATACATATCTTCCTTTTAAATGTCTCCATTATATTCCATCAAAAAGTTGAAACCTAATTTATTGAGTAATTAACTAACATTTATATTTCTTCCAGTTTTGCTACTATGAATAATGTATTAATAAATACTGCACATGTGCATGCATTGTTTGTTCTATTTTCATTAAAATAAATTCCTAGCAGTGGGATGTCTATGTCAAAGTGTATTTGCATTTAAAAATTTAAATGTAAATAATGAAAGTATACTTTTTATTTATTTATTTATTCATTTATTCATATGTGCATACATTGTTTGGGCCATTTCTCCTTCCTGCCCTCAGCCCCCTTTCTCCCCTCCCACCCCATGCTTAGAAATTATACTTCTGAAAACACAAATTTCTATCAAAGGGTTCAAGGGCTTTTACCATTTCTTTTCAGTACTGGATAGTCTCATTTAAAATATTTTTCTCTGCTGTGATAGATAATCTTATTTTCTGGTAAGGCTAAATATATTTAAAATTTTATATTTATTTATTTTTCACTTTAAAAATTTTATATTTGTTTCAATATATTAAATTTTTTTATTCCCATGTTTAATTTGAAAATGACACAGTTATTACTGTCTCACGCTTTGCTTGTGTTCATTTTAAACCTTGAATTTCTTTTTTATTCCATTCTTACACAGAGGTGGTAGTCCAGTCTCAATCAATGTAGCCTGTTAATAATGGTGGAGTCTTTTATAAATAAAGGGACTTTTTGTGGAACAAGGTCAGGGTGGGGGAGCAAAAGTATATCAGTGGGAAGAATCACAACCCTGTGATCTCTATCAGTCAAAGCATCCTTAGAAGATTGCTAACCATTGGTAAAAACAGGTCACAGGTAAAGGAATTCCAAACTCTTAATCTGCTTGGGAAGAGACATTAGTGGAAATAGGTTATAAAAAAAAATTCGGCTCTACAGACACTTAAACAATGAAGGACACAAATGTAAAACAGGTCATGTTAAGGGGAGGGCACTAGTGGGAAGGTAAAGGGGGTGACTATGGTTGTTATATTTTATATACATGTATGAATTTGGAACATTGAAGCCTGTCCAAGTCATTTTAGGAAGAGGAAGGGGGGAAGAGGGAAAATAATGGAGGAGATGAACCAAACCCGGATATATTATATGTATATATGGAAATGTCATAATGAAGCCCCTGTACAACTATTATGTACTAATAAAAATGTTAAAAATCAGCTCTAAAATGGAAATTAAATAGTAGTTGTATGGTTTTCTGGCTAATGACCTGTCCAAAGAGGTAGGGGAAGCACTTATGCATGGCCACCGTTACTCTTTATCTGTTTAGTCACCTATCAATAGTTGCTCTTGTAGAATATTATTAAGGAACAGCATTGCTTTAAAAAAAATCAATGCTTTATAATTAGGACACATTTTAAATGATGAAGACCTGAAGTGACCATGTGTACATTATCTCAGAGAAGACTTTCCAGTAGCCCTATCCCACCCCGCCACTCTGTCAATGCCTGCTGTTATTTCCTCCACAACACGTCACACAGCTGAAGTGACCTTGTTTATTGGTTTACTTGCATAAGGATTGCCTTTTCCACTTAGAGTGTAAGCTCCCTGAGGACAGGACCCTTGTCTATTGTTTTTCAGTATGTCCCTAGCATCTAGAATATGGAAAATATGGGATAAAGATTTACTGAATACATGAATTAACCATGGACGTTTTCAAGGTAGCAGTCCTAAACTTCAAGAGTCATAGTATATTTTCATGGTCATTTCCAATGAGACTTAATAAATAATAAAAACCTAGCTGTGCCAGGCACACAGTTTGAAATAGGAAATATAGTAGAAAGAAGAGAGATGTGATTTTTTTTTCCCACTGTATTTCAGTCTATTGGATAGAATTTAAGCAAATGAACAAAAAATATAGCACCCTCATTAAGAAGAAAAGGCTAATTTTCAACTCTTGGAAGGAGTTGAAAATTCCTATAGGAGACTCCTATAGATAGGAGTCTATAACCCATCTACTGACCTCCATAGAAATAAGGACCTTTATTGTAGCTGTAGAGAGTATCCTTACAAAAAAAATGATAGATACCTACATCACAGACCTCAGATACCATACATATTGTTGGGTCTTTTAGAACAATTCTGGAATTGTAGAGATATTTTGCTTGCCTTTCTGGACTCTATTTTTCCAAAAGAGCTCAGTTGTACTTTGACTATGCCCTCTGATTTGAAAAACCAGAAATTCACCTATCTGTAAGTTCTCCAGGTATCTTCTAGGCCTCTGGCTGACTCAAATTTCACAAGGAGATTAAATGACATGGGATTTAGCTGTTTTTGTTGGAGATTCTTATAAGCAGTTGTGGCCTCTTTCATTTGGTTTGTGTGCAGCAGGGAAAGTGTTTTATTGTGATGATTTCAGCTCGTGGCTGGGAGTGTATGAAGGACAGATGTGGAGAAGTACGAAATGAGGAAAATGCCTGTCACTGCTCTGAGGACTGCTTGGCCAGGGGAGACTGCTGTACCAATTATCAAATGATCTGCAAAGGTACACGTTTTTAGATTATTTTGAGATTTTACAGAATAAAAAGTGGAGATTCTCCAAGAGATCCTAGGTGCTATGGGTATAACACTTTGGACATGGGTTTTGGAGGAAGGAAGGAGTTGTACTTGTAATTGTGTCCTTTCTTAGTTTTGTTACCTCACATTTCACAGATCTGAACTAACAGAGATAAAGCAACATTGCAAAATTAGATAGAACCCTAAAGTGAAGAGATTTCTCAACTTTCTGTCTTTCCTTGAGGTCAGGTTTTTTAGAAGCAGAGGCAAAGCAGGAGTTTGGTACATGGAATTTACTGAGGGAATGCTTTGTAGGAAAACCATGTGAACAGGGGAAATAGGATGAGAAAGTGGGTTTTGGGGAGTTGTAAGCAAAGATGTGGTCTCAGGTAAAATCTCACCTTAGCCTGCTCTACTGATGGCTCTGAAAAGTAAATACCAGAGTTGCTGCTCTGGAGACAACTGGTTAAGGCTTCGGTACTTAGTGGGTGTAAGTGGTTCACCCAGGGGTTGGCGATGGCCTAGGGATGGGGATGCCTGTTGGCAAAGATGATAAGGCACCAACAGCTCCTATTATTCATGTATGTCATTGATTTTGTATGGTTGATAGTTGAATACTGGATTTTTATTTTAATAGCAATCAATAAACTACAGCAATATAAAAGATATGGCTCCTGTCTTTAAGGAGTTTAAGGTCTCATATTAATCACTTATAGATGTTACTAGATATACCCATGAATCTTTATAGCTTGTAAGCCACTTCTTAGTTTCTAGTTAAATCTTTTTTCTTATCACTGACATGAAATATGTAAGAAGAGTTTCTGTTAAACGATTTTAGGGAAGGGCTGAGGATACAGTTCAGTGGTAGAGTGCTTATCTAGCATGTGCAAGGCCCTGGGTTCCATGCCCAGCCCTGCAAACCAAACCAAACCAACAAAACGCCCAAGATTTCAGGGATAAAGTAAGTCATGTGGAATATATGAGGTGTTTAGTTGTGTCAAACAGGTATTATGTTAATGAATTTGTAAAATTTCCCCTATCTAACTAATTATTGTGTTGTAAATTTCCCCTACTCTATTCTGTTTTTATTTTTAGAATAAAATTAATAAGAATTTCCTTTTAAAGTTTCCTATGCAGTAAGCATACCATTAAGCATAGAGGCTATGAAAAGAAAAAAATAAGGAGAAAGAAGACAAGTCTTAGGTATCACTGGTCATTGAATCACTAAACACTAAAGCAGCTTTGTTGGTTTCATGTTTTACTTCCAGAACTTTTGTGAGACCCACTTGGCTATTCTGGGTTACTACATGTTTGGTAAAACATCCCTGTTTTAACAGGAAGCTTACCTTGTTGCCCAATAGTTTGACTCTTGTTCACCATGCTCTATACATGAATCTGGGTACTTTACAAAAAATGAGGTTTGTTTGGTTCATAGTTTTAGAAGATCAGGTGGCCCATCTGTTTGTCCTCTGGTGAGGGCTTTCTAGCTATATCACAACATGGCAGATCACATCACAATGATGGGAGCATGTGTAGAGAGGGATTCAGGGGAGCTACAGGCTCCCTGACAACAACCCATTCTTGTGGGCACTAATTCAGTCCTATGAGACCTGCATTCATCTCTTCTGAGGTCAGTGCTTTCATGGCCCAATTGTTTCTTCCAGGCTGCACCTCCTAGAGGTTCCACAACCTCAGTACCTCCACGCCAGACACCAAGCTTCTACCCTGTGAACATCTGGGAAACAAACCATGGCAGAAATACACTTTTTCCCCTTAAATCTGAGCCCTTTTCTGTTCTCTGTTCTTCATAGGGATATCTCAGGAAAGATGTAGGCTTATGCTGTCAGATCTTGGTATAAGATAAGAGTGAAAGCATCAGTTTTTTTCATTTATAAATTCAAGGCTATAGACAGATCCATTGACAAATAATCTCTATTGCAATTTTCCATCTCTTGTCTCGTCCCTGTATATTATAAGCTTTTCTCCCCATCTAAAGGGAAGTTGTGTCATGTTCTCTATGGCTTTGAGATCCTCAGTGGCAGAGAAAAGAATGTTCCATCTAATGACCAAACAGTTTATTTCTGGAGGGACACAAACATGAAATTTTGTTCACTGACGCCACTGGTTTTTTTAATCTACAAACCATTTAGACTCTGAAGGCTCAAATAAACACCACATGAGGTTATTAAGTCTTAGCTTTCCCACCATGTACGGGTGTACTTTGAAAGCCAAACCAGACATTGGACTTTATTTCAGAAATCCTTTTTAGCTGGTGCCCCATAAACAAGTATCAAACAGGACACAGATCCTGAACTTGTGTGCGTCCAGGCTCTGGGAGACATTTTTAATTAAATTTCACAACCAGTGTCCCCACTTTTCCTTGTAGGAGAATCACATTGGGTAGATGATGACTGTGAAGAGATAAAGGTCCCTGAATGCCCAGCAGGGTAAGCATGCTCAATAAATATTATGAAATTTTACATACCAGTTGATAAATTGTCACAGAGGATGGATGCACCAATGGTTATAAACAATGTACAACTCAAATTCTGTTCTACAAACTTGTTAGTACTCACAGATAATTTACCAGTCAAAAACAATCTTGAAGTGTCGATATATATATTTTTTCTTTTCAACTTTCTCATATCACTGGTATTGGAGTCTGAATATCCACTTTGCCCTAGATGAGGATTTTAGAAAGTGCATCTAATGATAGAGATATTTCTGGCAGTGATTTATTTTGCAGTATTTCCCACTGGAGTTCTGTTTTCACTCATTTTGGGGAGTGGGGAGGGAAATGGAAGATACTGCAGAAACCTATGGTCCACTAAAGCCCTACCTTGCTGGGGGACAGCCACACAGAGTGATACTCTCCAGCTCGAGTGTAGCTGGCATCAGGTACTTACGGTGCCTTCCAGGAAAGTGCTGAGACTTCATGGACCTTTAAAATGTTTGGCAGGAAATAAAATTTTCAACAAATGTGTTTGGTCTTTAAAGATATTTTTGTTTTAGGCAGCTGAACCTGGGACATACTGTTTTTTCTTTTGATGGTACCAGAGTTTGAACTCAGGGTCTTGGGCTTACTGGGTAGGCACTCTACCTCTTGAGCCACTCTGCCAGCCTTTTTGCATTAGTTATTTTTGAAATAGGATCTCTCTTTATGCATTGGCTGGCCTGGACTGCAACCCTCAATGTTGTGCTTCCCCATGTCGTTGAAATGACTGACACATGGCACCCAGTCATTTTTTGAAATGGGTTTTCATGAACTTTTGGCCTGCCCTGGACTCGCCTCGAACTGTGATATTCTTAATCTCTGCCTCCTGAGTAGCTAGGATTACAGGTGTGGCCACAGGGCTCAGGTTGGGACACAAAATTTAAGTGTTTAGATAATGATAATAGCAACCCCTTCTGTAGCATGTTCTGAGTGCTTTATATGTCACACATTATCGATTGCTTGGCTTCAAATAAACACAAACCTATACTTGCTTAATTAGATTCAAACTGCTAGAGATAATTCTGCAAGTTTTAGTATTCTCGAGTCTGATGAATCAACTGCATCTGTAGAATATAAGAAGGGCCCTGGTAGATGAATGGTTTAGGCCTTTGTCAATTTTTTTTTTTTTTAGAGATTGTCATAATTTAAAATTATTTTTTCTGGGTGCTGGTGGCTCGCGCCTGTAATCCTAGCTATTCAGGAGGCAGAGATCAAGAGGATTACAGTTTAAAACCAGCCCAGGCAAATAGTTCATGAGACCCTATCTTGAAAAAAAACCCTTCACATAAAAGAGCTGGTGGAGTGGCTTAAGGTGTAGGCTCTGAGTTCAAACCCCAGTACCACAAAAAATTATTTTGCAATTAAATGTAAAGGACTATTTTATAAGTGCTTAAAGCGCTACTGCTATTAGTGTCATATTCATTCATTCATGTGTACTAATAAATGTTTATTGAAGTCTTACCCTGAGTCCACAAAATAGCAAGATGAATAAGACACAAAGTGGGTTTGGCATTAGGAAGGAAGGAAACATTAACAGATCCTTGCAATTGATGTATAATGACGTATATATAAATGATGAAAGGGTATAAGTTAATACATTAAGGGAACTCAGAGGTATGAACCACTAGATTATAGAAAAGGAAACTTTGGGAGCTGGATTTTAAAGAATGAACAGTTTTTCAAGTGGCAAATGAGAGAATGTATATTTCAGGCATATATATATATATATATATATATATATATATATATATATATATATAATAGTATGTAATAGCTGTATTTGTACAGTCAGAGGCTACCCTGGAGGGAGTACATTAAGGGGAATCTGGAGTCAAGTCCATGTGGCCATTTGTGACTGGTCACTTAGCTCTGAACTTTAGTTGCCTCAAATGTTCTGTGGCTGGAAGCATAGGCTTGTTTAGCCATCTTCCCTGAAAGATTCTCCCTGGAAATTATTGACCCAGTTATTGAGAATGACCTGACACAGTGGAAACTGTGGCAATAACTTTTCTGAGGCTTACGTGCTCTGCTTCAGGTTTGCGCGCCCTCCGTTAATCATCTTCTCCGTGGATGGGTTCCGTGCCTCATACATGAAGAAAAGCGGCAAGGTCATGCCTAACATCGAAAAGCTTCGTAAGTAACTTCTCTACTCCACGTCCTCATCTGAAATCCAGGGGCGTCCCAGTGTCTTTGCTTTCGAGCCACTGTTTTCAATGGATTTCATTATGAGAAATACAAAAATGAGTTACGTGTCTTTGATTGTTTCTAAAATGGATTTTAGATGAAGCGATTCCTATTGGTTTTCTTATCCTAATAGCTAACATTCTACTTCCAGGGTCCTGTGGCACACATTCTCCCTACATGAGGCCCGTGTACCCCACAAAAACCTTCCCTAACTTATACACTTTGGCCACCGTAAGTGTTTTTTTCTCAAATGATACATAGTCAAAAGTTTGATTTAGTCCTGGAATGACTTGGAAGGGGAGCTTTTAAAAAAATATGCTCAAAGAAAATCTTTCTGCATTCCTGCTTATCTGTGCCAATTGTTCACAGCAAATGCTTTTTACGACTTTGTGGGTGACTGAACTGCATTACAATGTCAAAACTAAAGCCTTTTGAGGTGCCAGGTGTCTGCTTGGCCACATGTTAAACTTTTCTCAAATACCCAATAGTCTGTCATTTATTTTCTGAACTTGCAACTAAGAACATTGTTTTTGGGCTGTTACGTTTTAATTTTCAGGTACTCCAAATTTTTCCTTACTTTTTTCTTTAAAATACAATTTACTTATTAATTTTTGTTTGGGTAAGTTTTTGCTGTGTAATTAGCTGTGATTCATGTTTGCTCAGGCAGACACACAATAAAGGCTTTGTCATAGATGATTTTGGAAATTGAATATTATTATAAAATCTGTGATAAGAAAATTTGTAACAGAACTCATATAGGTAGACTACTGTAGTGTTTCAGTAATAAACTTGGTTTTCTACAAAGGGTCTGTATCCAGAATCCCACGGAATTGTAGGCAATTCAATGTACGATCCTGTATTTGATGCTACTTTCCATCTTCGAGGGCGAGAGAAATTTAATCATAGATGGTGGGGAGGTCAACCGGTAAGTTTTGCATTTTGTGTGGCTGAGTGTGTTTGTGCATTAAAGCATTGGGTCCCTAAATTTGTTACCAGAGAAAAAGATATATATATATATATATATATATATATATATATATATATAAAATTTCCTCATACTTGGCAATGTTTCTGTCTTTGAGGTTTTATACACACACACATATGCAAACGTATATAAAGTATATGTCCATATGAATATATATATTTCTGTATGTCTATAGATAATATATTTATATTGTATATACTTGTGTGGACATATACATGTATATACATACACGTGTGTGTCTATGCACATATTTGTGTGTCTGTGAAGTTATGCTTATGAAAGTGTGAGAAGATGTTTTTCACTAGGATGATGGATGTGGACACGGTGCTGTGGGTTAAATTTCAGAAGCATTTTGAAGAAGGAATACATAGAATTTTATTGATCTATCAGATTTGGGGATATGATGAAAAAGAAAAATGACTGATTATGACTTCTCTGATATTTTGGCCCAGGGCCATAAATAAACAGAAGTGGGATAACTTGTTGGAAAAAAAAAGGAACTCACTGCAACCCACAGTAAATCCGTGAATTCTTTTATTCCATAATTTCATAATCCATGAATTATTTTATGATTTTTGAAAATCATAAAAGTTAAATAGAAGTAGAATCCTACCTTAATACTGAAGATAGCAAATGAATACTTTGAAAGAAATCCTTCTGTACTTCAGATCAAATGGCTGGGCAGAACACTGTTAAGGGTTGTAGGAGGCTTTTGACTAGTGGTTTTTTCCTGTAGCAGTGTATGGTTAGGCGACTAGCTTTGGTCAGACATGAACAAAGCAATGACATAATGCAGTGTGGATTCTGACTGTGCAGAACTGGGCTCAAGTGCACAAGCTCCAGGCCAGAAGGGTGAGAATCACGGCTGGAGCATACTCCGTTGCACACAGTCAACCAGACTTGTAGGAAGTGAATGAGAAATGGCTCCATCTCATGCAAGCTCTGATGGAGGTCATGGCTCCCTGGAGCTCTGTTCAGGGAAGGTGGCTAGGAGACCTCTGTCTGCTAAAGTGGGAGAGGTGGGCATCTGCACTCATCCCGTACATGATCTTGAACTTGGAAAGGCTTGCTCTAATGTGTGGACAGAATGGGGATTATAAATAGGAAACTCTTTTTGGGGATATCACCTTTTGAGAAAGGTCACTTGTATCAAAATGTTTATATTGCTTAATAGGTAAATCACTGTGCAAGGATAAATGTGAGTTTTTTTCATTTTTTAAAAAGAAACATTAAAGACATCCTGTGTGTCTGCAGAAAAGTCTCTTTACAATAGACTTTCTGATTTTGCTGTCTTTATTCAGGCCAGACTCCCAGAAGTCTATGATGACCTAGGTTGTGATCATAGTGAAATTTGTTGACAGGCTGGATTTCACCAAGTTTACGATAGAAAAATGTTTTATGAGTAACTAACACGACAGATACTTGAGTTCCACCAGGCCGTTGCCAGTTGGTCTTTGTGATAATTTTATCATGGAAGTCAACTTTCCTGAGTAACCACAAAGGATATAGAGATAAATAGTAGGTCTATCTAATTGAATCACCTTACACTTGGTGTTGACATAGGCTCCCTCTGGGTTAGCATGACTCATAGCAGAAGAGTCCATGCATTCATTAACTCTGCACACACAGCTGAGGGAAGGCTGTTAACTTGTCCGTGAAGCAAAGTCTGTTTCAGCTCTGTTGGCCTGATTCCTCACCAACTCTCAAAGTTGACACATTTGACCAAGTTTCTTAATGCCCACCAAGATTTGTGGTAGAACTGATTTGTGTTTCTAATATCTTTATCAAGGTGGGCATCATTCAGTTCTAAGGACTATCATAGCAATAACTTAAATACCCATTTTATTGAAATCTGTCCTATGAGAAGGACATATAGACAGATAGTGTAAGAAACTAGAGCCTAAGTGTAAGAGTATATGCTTTAAGTACTATAAGAAAGGAGTAATAAATCTTCCTCAAGCATTTATAGAAACCTCTCAGAGGCTTGCACATTTCCAAAATCACCAATGAAAAATTAATTGGAGTAAAGAAAATATTTATAAAAATCTTAGACTGGTAATTAAATTAAATCCAATTTATTTTTACTTAATGATGAAACCATGCAAAACATTTTGCCAAGTAATATAAAGGGCCAGATTAAATGGTGAATAAGAGGCATTTTTTATCCTGTTTAAAATCCAGTAGATGAGATGAGGCATTTGTACAGTGTTCATATGAAATTTTAATTTTTTTGTTTTTTGGTTTTGAGACAGAGTTTTGCTCTGTAGCCCAGGCTGGGCTGCAATTCACTCTCTTCCTGTCTCCACCTCCTGAGTGCTGGGATTACTGCACCCAACTTCATCTAAAATTTTGAATCTCACTACTAGGCTTCCAAAAATAATATCTATAGCTTATTTTTGTCTTTTTAAAACCCTGATGTAGACACTTCAGCAAATCTAGTCTGCTTTTGTTAATCTTCAGAATGTGCTACCAGAAGTTGTCACTCACTGTATGGCTTTGCATATCTCACAAATATTCTAACGGAGTTGCTTAAGTGTGTTTCTTTGAAAATTCTCTTGGGTATAGTTCTGCAATTTCATTTTTTAAAAATCTTTGCTTACTCTATTTTTTTTCCTCCTTTTATTTTATCATTTTTACACTTACTTACATGTGTATACTAAGCTTGTTCCACCTTCCCCCTCACCCCTTCCTTCCTCCCCTCCTTCCCCCACTTCTGGGCAGAACCTGTTCCTCTTGTTCTTCGATTTTGTTGAAGAGAAAACATAGAAGATAATAAAAAAGAAATATTGTTATTACTAGTTTTAGTTCTGCAATTTCAGATGGAAAATTCAGTAGAGTGGTTGGTTCCCTGTTCATTTTAAGTCTGAACTGTCAGCCCTGTAAAGAATGGCACTCCAAAGGACTGACAAAATGTAGAGAATTGAGCAAAAAGTCTAATTCCCCATCATGATTCAAGTCCTCCAAAGTCTAAGTTCCTGGGTGTCTTTAAGAAAAACAGAGAGAGGTGTCATTGTCATTTCTTAAGTTGCTTGGCCTGGAATTGCTTCCTGTCTCTAATGGTGGGCAATGACATCCTAGTGAATTAACCACAGTGTCAAAATGGAAGAAGATGGCATGTTCATGACAGAGACCGCAAAGAGAGGAAGATTGACAGAGTGGGGTGAAGTTCCAAGCCTAAGGGCTTTATTATCCTGGTGGGGGAGGCTTTGCTTTCTGTTCAGGAAAATTTTGCCTTTTCTTTAGTCTGTTGCTTTTGCCATATACTACTAGAGATCCATAGTTGTTTTTCTCTTTGTTCTGTATCTTTTCTGTTTTTGCTGCTGTTTCTGGAGATTGAACCCAGGTCAGGGTGGTGGTGGTGGAGGGTGCAGGCTGAGCATGTGTTCTAGCACTGAGCCACACCCCCAGCCCTCTTTGTCCTCTATCTTAATGTATTTAGGATGAGCTCAGCTCTCTTGCAAGCCTTAAGGTACTTTGTTGAGATGAGTTTCTTTGCCTGCTAGTCAATTATCTTCCAAATTCAGTTGAAGTATGTGTTCCCAGAAGCCTTCCCAAAGCTCTTTCTGCCCTGCCTCAGCTAACTGAACCTTTTGTTGTTCATATATATTTTTTTCTACCATACATCTATCTGATCACCTCCCTTTGACACTGGGTATTTACATGTCTCCTTTATCCTGTGGGTCCTGTGGGGATAGGGACTGACTTATTTATCTCTAATCTGAATACCTAACCCAGAGCCTGGTACATTTAGATGCTCCACTACTTGGTTTTGGGTTGAGCTGCGCTACACTTTCTTCTGAGGCCGGGTTTTACCTGTGCTTCCCCTAGGGTAGATCATCCTTAAGAACATCTTAGTCTTGGCATCTCCATGGCCATGGGTCTATCACTCACCTGCCCTGGCTATAAGCACCTGCACAGCAGCACAACGGTCCATGGTATGTTCTGCTGCACCCTAACTCTGGAGTCCTTAGTGTCTCCTGACCCTCAGTCACCCATTTGCTTCTGCGATGTTGGGACCCCTCTGGTCTCTCAGAATTCTGTGATTTTGAATGCAAAGGAAAATTTCTTTGCAAAGAACTGTTAAAATGACTAAAATAGCAATATATGTTTTTTAAAAATATTTTTTGCCTATTTTCTTTTTCAAAGCTTCTGTTCTTGTCCCATACCTAATACATTATTTAATTTTAAAAGACACCTAATTTCACATTGAAATCCCTGGTTCCATAGGGAAGCTCAATATATTCCTGGTAACATAAAAAGAAGATACAATATGATTCCCATTTTTGGCATTTCAAACTGTGACATCTAGGGCACAGATGTTGAAAGTTGGGCCCCCAGATAAAAAAAGAGCAATGGGAGAATTACTGGGATTAAAGGCAGGAAGCCCAAACTCTGTGTTTTCTTAGCTTATTTTTTAGTTTTTTTTTTTAAACAATCTGTGAGGAAATTGATACTTGCATTCAAGTTCAGAGAAATCATAACTCACATTTCTTTGAAATAATAAGGAGCCAGGAAGCTTCTTTCTTTTTTTATAGCTCTGTATGGCTGTTTTCAGTTTTATTCTTTTGCACCATTTTAGTGCCTTTTTTCTCTTGGTGACTTCTTCACTGAACTTCTGAGCCCTAACATGTAGCATACACATGTGTGATCTGTAAAGAAACCTTTACAGCAGCACAGGGCATGGTGGATAAACTTTCTTTGTGTTTTAATCTTGCATCATTTGCTGAACCTTGACAGATCAGCTGTCTCAAGAATGCTAGGATTCTTTTGTTTGAGATTTTAAAATGTGTTTTTTAAATTTCAGGTGTTCTCTATTATTTGTTCATTCATTTCTTGTCCTCTTCTGACAATATCCCCCCTATTTTCTTTTAGGATATATAGTCAGAATGATATTTACCAAGAAGCAGGGAGAATTTTCCTGCTTTTTTCAGAAGAAAGACACTTTTGTTCTTTTTTTTTTGAGATAGGGTCTCTCTAAGTATTTCAAGATAGCCCAGGCTGGCCTTGAACTCGTGATCCTCCTGCCTCAGCCTCCCTAGTGCTGGGATTACAGGCATGAGCCACCATGCCTGGCAAGAAAGATACTTCTTAACCTCTAAATAGTCTTCATTGTTCACATCTTTTAGTTTTATTTTCTGATTATGAAAATGTGTCACAGTAAAATTTTTGGAAAGTACAGAAAAGTATAAAGAACAAGTGACTCTGAGTTTTGGCATCAGAATAAGTTTTTATCAGCATAAATGATTTATTACAAATGCTTTAATATCACGTATTAGACATTTCACTCAGGAGTATTCTGGGATGGGAGGACAAGGAAGGGAGTGTAATCAAAGTGTAGCATATAAAGACAGACTGCTGAGGGAAAGGCGTCAAACCACAGCCAAATGGTGACCAATCTTGGTCAGGTTAGCTACCTGAGGCAAGAAGGAGTTGGGCCAGGCCAGGAAACTGGGGGTGCTTTGTTGACCAGCCCAATCAAGGGTTTCAATCCTTCCTTCTGCTTCCTCATTCATGATTTTCTTTGGTGAGGGCCATCAGAATCATTGTGACATCCTCACTTTGTCATCTTCACTCTTCACATATATCCTTTTAATACTACAAAGATTTCTGGTGTCCTGGAGGTTACCTGAATGAAAAGCTGTTTCTAGGACTTCCTGTTGCCCAGATAATGCCAACACCAGAATGTATTCTACAATACAATTTTGGAAAGTGTAGGGTCATCATTTGAAAAATTTGCATTAAAATTTTTTTCCTTTAGAAAATACCAGATTGCTCTTATATTTCATGTATGTCAAATATTGCTTGGTACAATATCCTTGGAACTAGCAAGGCACTAGTTTTTCTAGGAAGTTGTTTGGATATGAATATACTAAGCTTGTGTCAGTGAAATTAAAGTAAGTATAAAAATAGATCCCATAGTATAAGAAACTGACCTCTATATGAACTGGCATAGTTTTGAAGCACCTGTAGGGTGGCCAGCATTTAGTTTGAGTTCATCTTCTTGCTAATGGTAGTGCTAGGACAAGAATGAATGAAATGTTTTGAATCCTGGTTGTGTATGCCAGAGCTTGTCCACAAAGTGGAAAGATACTATGGACCAAATCTATGGGAGGCACTCAGAGCAATCTGAGATTCCTGTTTCTCTGAGTCATCCTGGAGAACCACAGGTCTAGGTCAAACGGTAGCCATGGGAATGGGGGAGGACCCCACCTCTCCCATGCTCCCATGCTGATGAAACCCACCAGCAGCTCAGAGCCCCATGGATCTGAGAGGTGATCTGTGATGTCCCACCCTATCCCCCACTTGTCAGCTACAGAAACTATGATTTTTAAGATGGGGATTTCTAGCTGCTCCAAGGGGATCTTGGATCTTTTTAGAGTTTCCCAAACCATGACCAAACTCCTGAATTCCATATACCTTCCAGCTATGTATTTCTACAGAAGTTAAAGGTTTTTACTAGAGTTATAAAATACCTCTGAAGTCTAGATGCAAAGAAACCAGAAAATGGACAGGCTATAATTCCTAGATTTTTTTTTTGATGTCATAACAAACTATAGTTCTCCCTCATTAGCTTCTATTCTCTTCAAGTAAGAGGATTTCTTCTCACAGACTTCCATTCATTGGGACAGTTGCTACCCTAAGCAGCTTTTAATGTTCTTAGAATAACTGGATTCAATTTATTTCCATTGTTATATAATAATAAAGACTGAAATTGAGTATTTACCAAATGCTAAAATGCTGGTTTAAGGATTTAAAATGTGTTTACTCATTAGAGTATAGAATAATCTTATGCACTAGAAAATGTTTTCTGGATTTTATAGGAAACTGAACTCCAGAGATGCTAACTACAAAGACTGTTTAAAAGGTGGGGGAGAAAAAAAAAGATGGGGAAGGATGGAGGTGGGTTAAGAAAGAGGGGGTGAATTTGATCAAAGTACATTATATGCATGTATGGAAATATGACAAGACCCTTTTATGCAATTAATTTATGCTAATATCAGAGTAACTTGCTAGAAGACCACATGGTTGGTAAGTGACAGAAGCGTTTTAAAATCCAGGCTGCCTGATTACAGCCTCTTTTATCTCACAACAGCATGAGCTATAAATCCATGATATTTAAAAGCCCTAATGAATGATTAGTTCACCTAACTTATTGTAGGATCTTTTCCCTAAAATCCCATTTACTAAAAAGCTAGATAAAAGATACAGGCAAAATCCAGATTAAACATTAGCCTTTTTTCTTCTTCTCACATCTAGTTTAAAGTCAAACAAGACGAGCTAGGTTCCAGGATTCTGACATCTGGGTGCCAAATTGAGGCTCTCCTTGGTAAGGCTTTCAATATTGAAGGAAACATATGGTCCACTCATGGGTCCTTTGATGAGCAGAATTCTGCCATCTGAGTGAAATGTTCAAAGCAATTATCAGAAAAGACAGGTACAGAAGAGAGAGACTTTTGAGATGAAATCAGAATTTAAAAAAACGTCACTAGAATTGTAGCAGAAGTTTTGAGAGCTTTTGCAGAGAATGTATTGAATAACATTTATGGAAACAATGATTCTGACTTCCAGATGTGAAAAAAAAATGGTTGCAAATAATGCAAAATTTATGGTGGGGTGTGAGTAGAGTATAAAATATCAGATCTAATACATTTTAAAACCTTTTTCTTCTTTGACCACAACTCAGAACATATTATAAGCCTCTTATGTTTTCCTCATTAGCTATGGATTACAGCCACCAAGCAAGGGGTGAGAGCTGGAACATTCTTTTGGTCTGTGTAAGTTACCTTTGTTTTGTCAATGTTTATAAAATTAAAGCTATGATAATTTATGAAACACCAATTCAGTGTTGATTTTGTTTCAGTTAGATGTAAAAATATCAATCTTTGGAGTATTTGCTGACTCCGAATAACTTTCCAGGTATTTTTTTCTAAGGCCTTTTCTCTGTCCCTCTTTCTACCTCTTCCTCCTCTATCTTTCCTTTTTCCCCATTCTTTAAGTAAGGAAGATTTTTCTCTTATTTTACCCATTCTAGATCTTTTTATTCTTCTTTATAGGATTTTAGTAACTTGCCACCTAGGGAATGTATATTTCTCTTAGACTTGCTGTGACTTGCATTATCATTTTCTGTAAATATATTACAACATGCTATATTTATTTTGGTTAACAAATTTAAAAATCTAGTGTAGTCTTAGACAACTGGGGAGCTGATGGAGAGGTATAGAGATTGGATGTTCCAGACAGGAGAGACTATGGGAAAGCCTCCATTTTCTACTGAACTTTAGGATTTCTCTAATAAGAAAATGGTACTACTTCTCACTTCTTCAGGGGCAATGAGGGGATTAGTAGTTAATGTTTATAAGCCTGAAGATGAAATTTACTTAATAAAATTGTCAACATGTTGATTATTTTTAAGGCTCCTTAGCAAGTAAAGGAATCTGTTTCAACTTTCATGGCGATTTTGTTCCCACTGAGATGTTCTTTCCATCCTTTTTTTTTTTTTTTAAACCACCTAAAGCTGTTTCCATATTTGCCTGTTATGCTTCAACAAAAATCTAAGTATTCTATAATAGTAGTGTGCTGAGAGCAATCACAGGTTCAGATTAATCCAGAATGGTACCATCTATATTCTCCAGATTCAGGAACAAAGGCAGCTTTTTCAGATTTGAAGGCTTAAATTGAAATTGGTTTGGGTGATTTGAAGCTAAGACAGAGTGTCTCTTTAAAAGTATTTTTCCAAAGAAGTTTCTGAGTTGAGAAATAAGCACGGGTATGTTGGAAGTGACACTGCTTAATGTAAGGAACATGTTGATTTACTAATTTAATCTTACATATTACATTTTTTAACCCTTTACTGTCACAGATGCTTATAGAAGGGATTTCTTCTACTCTGTAACTCATTCGCCCAGCAAATGAGTTGGAATGGAGAGGAGCCAACAACATAATTAATACTTAGTCCCCACCCTACCCCCCTGAAACTGCTGCAAGGCTTCCTTGAAAAGGCCCAGTGTTCTGGTTTTGAATGACAATTTTCTCCACCCATTTGAAACCACTTATAAGAAGGTGGCTTTTGTGTATTCAAAAGATGTCTTTAGTTTTGCTTTGCTTCTCAGACTATTATCTCTGTTCTGGATACGACTTAGATTCATTTATTTTCTGCTCCCTGCTCCTTTTTTGAAGCTTTTTATAACTTTAAAAAATATGCTTTTACTTCCAGTTATTTAAGGATATGTATAATATGTGTATAACAAGGAAATCTACATGTAGTAAATTCTAAAAAAATTAAAATTTAAAACCAGATTTAAACCATAGACTTAGACTTTGAAGGCCATTTTTTAACATGGTTCTATATGGCAACCCAGGATTACATTCTTGCTTTTTAAATAATATATTTCATTCCAAAATCATCTTCCTATTTAAAGACAATAATTCCCATTTTCCATGAGTGTTTAGATTGAGTCTAACCCTAGCTCTACTACTTATGAGAGATTTTTGACCTCGGACAAATGATTTACTCTCTCAACAAATCAATGTTCTCATCTTTAGTGGGAATTACAGTACCTTTATCATAGGGTGTTATGAAGACAGAATGAGTTAACTTGTTTAAAGTACTTGTAAGGGCACTTGGTACATACAGAACAAGCGATAAGTGGTATTCATTTTCTTATTCACATTGTCTTTCAACATTGACTAGATGATGTCTCTCTCTATATTTTAAGACAAATTTTTTTCTCTTTTACCACTAAATACTTCATCTAGTCCTTGATTTTTTATTTTCATTTTTTTCCCTTTTCTTCTGATGATGCCTAATATATTTGATCTCAAAACAAAGTCTTCTTCAATCAGTGATGGTTTATTCAGTGACATGTACCCTATTTCCTTTCTGCTTGCACACTTTGGTCAAATTTAATTGTATTGTCTCTAAATTGTGTTTGAAACACTAATGGCTAAGGACCATGTCTCTTTGATCTATGGGGTTATTTTATGATGAACTCTTAGAGAACTTAGAGACCTTGTCTAAATCCTTATTTAAGAGAGTGGTTAAATGTTGTGCCAGATTTCACACATAATATGGACACTCAGACCTCCAGAGTCTTCATCTTAGTCTCCTAACACACACACACACACACACACACACACACAGTAATGCCCCCTGCCCAGGAAGTGATAACCACCTGCTTATCTTCTCTAAGAAGAGGAGGAGACTTCGTCATAGCATTTTTAAATTATAATATTTTATTAGGATATATTCATTGTACAGGGGGGATTCATAGTGACAATTCCAATTAGACTTATATTGTACATTATTTTCATTGCCCCCATTGTCCTCCCCCTCAGTCCCCTCCTCACCCTTCTTAAAGCAATTACAAGAGGTCCCATCACAGCATTTTGATGGGACTATCTTGTATCTTTATTTATGTTTATACATATGTCTTGAATATAATATGTCTTTAACAAATATTTCATGAATGAATGTATCATCTCTGTGAGCCTCTAAATCCAACATGTGCTTTTAGCACATGTTGCTAAAAGCTGACATTTTTTCTAAACCTGTTCTATGCTCCTGGCACTATTTTAAGCATTTTTCATGTATTATCTCTTTTAATCCTTACAACTACTTTGTGAGTAGGTACTGCTGTTCTGGCTTCTGAGCTGGTGTCTTTAATTCCTTATTACTGTTCAAGTACCCCATCCAACAAGGGTGTTAAAGGGTGAGCCTTCTGACTTAGACACATATTCCATTGTATTTTTCCATTAGTGTTAGGATTGGGTTCATTAGAGTCCATATTTATGACTTAATACCAATCACATAAAATAAAGCAGCTTTCAGGTAGGTAGTGAAATCAGGTAAAATGAAAAAGCTACAGCATTGACTTTTTTAAGTTAGGAAAGAATTCAAAATATTCAATTCTAATTATTTTGTTTAGATAGAAAGGATTTCTAAAGCTGAAGAATTAAATTCCATAAGTGATTAATCTGGCTTTGCTATGCCTATTTCAATTATGGGATATAATAAACAGGTCCATATTTGTTCAATAGCGTTGGAGTATTTTAAAATCAGGACTCATTTTATGGCATGAGTTTCTGGTCTTCTATGATAGTTCTAGACAGAGAGACTGCCAGAACAGAGAGAATTTTCTGAGATGAGAGCTAGGTGGAGCCAGTAGGGGTAGGTGGTGATGGTGGGGAATGGGAGAGGCTGTTGGAAAGGAGACTCTGCCAGCTCTAGCAATCTACCATGGCTGCTGCATTTATCATTGTCCTAGCTTGCTTACTCATGTCTATTAAGAGTAAAAGTTTAAATGGCTCATCCAGTGTCTGGCAATAATCTTCCCTCACCACAAAGTTGTGTTTTACTTTGAATTCTTTAGGAAAATGTCTCTAATGCCCAATCTTGGATGAGGGGGCAGAAAATCATGTTGTGTTGCTTTGTAAGAAAGAGTGAGTGAATTTCCCCATAAGTCAAGATACTGCTTAGCTTGTGAGCATCCTACTGTAACTCAGCCCAGGATGCAGTACTATTATGTTAGCTGAGCGCTCTTAAAGTCAGGCTTAGGGTAATTATATTTTAACAGAGGAATGAGACTTAAACACAAAAGTCATTGTGGATGAAGATTATACCCTTTTTGTCCGTCTCATAATTATATGTGCCTATCCTTGATAGATTTTTATAGAGCTGGAAGAGAATTTCAAGAATACTTCCCTAACCTATTATTTTATAGAGGAGGAATGTAAGGTTTTAGGTTAGGTAATGGTTTTTAAAGTCATAGGTATTTAAAGGCAGAATGATATACCTAATTATATTCATTAATAAAATGAGATTATTTGTTAGCACTTACTATGTACTAGCTATTATGCATGTCCGTTACTTGACTTGTTTCATTCAAGCCATGTGGCATGCTTTGCTGTTATCTTTATTTTACTGATGAGCAAACTGAGGCAGAGAGAGTTTGAGAGGGTTGAAGGTCAGCAGAGGTCATTATGCCAGCGAAAGGCAGACTGGGTGTGGAAATACTGATGTCTTCTGTTCTAGCTACTGGCTGACCCACTAAGCAACAATGATTCTGAAGCCAGGGTCCCTTCTGCCTGTAGCAAAGTTTCTGATCAGCAAGACAGGTTCCTATTTTGATGATGAATCAGAATTTCCAGTCTAGTCTTCTATGGAAGGGATTGAGCAATGTCATGTTGCAAATGGAAATGGAAGTTTAAGCACTAATTCCAAAGAGGGCCTTTTACTGCAATGAAGTGAAAACAGATGGTGGTAAATAGAGAGCATTTGGCCGGGTGCAAGAGCAAGTGCTCATCAGCTTGAATTTGTGGAAATGCAACCTAACCACATGTTTTGCTTGTTATGACCCCACAGCTCCATCCCTCATGAGCGGAGAATATTAACCATCCTACAGTGGCTGACACTGCCAGACAGCGAGAGGTATTTATCTCTTTTGTCTTTCTCTCTTCTTTCTCCAGTCCATTTCTTTCTTAGGTTAGAGTTGGAAGAAACACTATAGGGACTGTGAAATAGAAGCCAGCCAAGGACTGGTGTTATTAAAGTTTTGTGGTTATTAGCCTTACGCGTTATTTCCCTAAGAAGGCTTTAGTTATTGGGGACCATTTAATTACATGGATTAGTATAGCTGTTAATCCTGGCTACTACAGCAGAATTGAAGGGAGTTTCTGGCTTTGATAAATGAACTATCAGCATCTCAAGGATTGAGAAGCATTAAGACTGACTTTTCACTTGAGTGGAGTTCGTTCTTCTTTCAGGCTGCAGATTACGTGGCCTATGTGAATTATCTCTGGGCTCGGTTGTCTTAAGGATCAAAGGCCTGAGTATCGATTCAGATTTTCCTTGTGACGTTGGGTTCCTGAAAGTGGTACCAGGCAGTTACTACGGTTGGGGTGGTGTAGAGGATGGTGATTGTGGAAGCAATAAAAAAAGAAAAGTTTTCCATAGTAATAATAACAGTGGATGGGAGATTAAATTTGATGGGTTTTCATATAGGGTTGTTTGATAGTCTTTGTTATGTGTGGTCTGGGGAGATTCTGAACCTTTCAATTTTTTTTGCTGTAGGCCTTCAGTCTATGCCTTCTATTCTGAGCAACCTGACTTCTCTGGACACAAATATGGCCCTTTTGGCCCTGAGGTTAGTAGTTTATCATCTGCCTGAGGGGAACCTGTTTCCCTGGCTACTTGGTCTTCTTACCTATTTCAGGATTTGTACAGAGTCTTTGGGAATGGTTTGTATCTACAAGGTTCATACATAGTCAAATAATTACAAGACTAAAAGCACTTACATCAATCTCAAATGGAACACTTGAAACATTTTAAATGTATTTGTTTCTCTTACAGGAACTTCATTTCAGATTGCTTTGATATTGAATCATTCTAAACTTGGAGTTAAGGGGAACTAGGATATATTCCAGCCTTGTAGGCATCAGTCATAGGTGTAGGGGTTGGGAGAGGATGGCATTGACCATCAGTGTGGTAGGAGCGGAAAAGGCCCTGGAGATGAAACTTCCACTGTAAGACATTACAATTAAATTTCAACCCCTTTAAAATGATTAAAACAGGATAGGTTAGCTGAGGAGCACTAATAGCCTTAGCAGGTACAATCAACCTGCCATATGGTATAGTACTGGCAACTTTTTTATTGGATGAATTGTGACAGATGCTTACACTGTGAACCCCATCACCACATTCAAGACTGTGAACATATCCATCACTTCTCAAGGAAAAGTGCATTATTAATTGAGAGAAACACACTGCTTGATGAATATGTTTGGCTGAGCTGTATGGCATTCTTTAATTAAAAACTCAGCCATTTTAGTAGAATGCAGTAAGGTAGGATGCAATATAACTTTGCATTCAGGAGGTGGGAAAGGGATGGTTGTATTTTATTATGTTCCCTCTCATCTGGGATGAAAATGTTCCTAACATTTTAGCAGAAATCATTACAAAATATGGTGAAGTCTACAAGTCTCGACTGTTAAATATTTTATTATGTTTTTCTTTCTTAATAGGGGTGATCAGTCTACATTAACATAATGACATTTTAGTCATTAAATAATTTAAAAAAACCTTTGCTGATGGATGCTCTTTCTAATTTTCTGACAGCCTGTCAGATTTTATGACAACACTGTTGCCCGTAATTAAATTTACCATGTTCAGCATAGGGAAAAGTTGGAGATATAGATACATGTATCAGGGATAAGTATTTTTGAACACGTTTCAGAACATCTAAACAAAGACAATGAATACCAAGAAGCCATAAGGATTTCTGAATGCTTTAATATCAATTCAGTGGTCAGAGATTTTTTTTCTAAGCACTAGAAACTAATAGGCTATGTGAAACCATTCTTAATTTGTCTTACATCACTGAAGTCATATAAGTCTGAAGCTCCTTTTCTAATCTGCATACATGAAACACAAATCTTATTTTGCCAGGAAAGAAAACCAAAGCAAGAATAGCTGTTTTATCTTTAGGATGACTTTCTTTGAGATTATTCTAAAGTGAACAAAAGGAACCACATCTTATTAAAATGTTAAAAAAAAATCCTCACAAGCACTTCCATGTGCTCTATTTACAAGTTCAACTTTGTTTGAATTATATCACTTAAAAGACCCTGAGGGAAGGCAAAACAGAGATTGGTATTGGTTTTAGCTATTCTTTTAAAAGTAGGAGGCTAGTACTTGAAGAAGTTTGGGGCTGCTCAAGCTACTTGGCTGGTAAGTAGAAAAGTTGGAGACATCCTCGGAACTCTGATTCCCAGACTACAGTCCTTCTGCTGGAATCATTGAACCCTCCTTCAGTCCAGGGAATAAGCAAAGTGGTCCCTAAATGACTATGTTCAAATCACACATGGCATTTTCTTTATGACAAAAGTGGTTTTAACAATATAGATAATGTATAACTTACCTTATACCTTAAGTTACATGACTTAGCAAAATATGATCTGTATCCATAAGCATCTTTGGATTTCTGATATGTGTAGTTCAGTTCCAATGACCTATTTAAAGTATATGCGTATGCATTTTAATTAAGATACAAGTTTTTTTTTAAGTACTGAACAATGAATAAATGAAGCACAACACTTAATTTGCTGTAATGATAGTTTCTTTGTCCAGGACTGCTCGTGAATATTCATATTTTTTTTCTATAGTAATTTTGAATTAAGACTTGGAACTCTTCATGTTATCTTATTTTTAGTACTAATACTTCTTGCCACTGGAGTTTTTTCATGCATCTACTGAGTAAACACTCTTAATTGGATACCTTAAAGTTTATCTTCAGTAATTGTTATCTGATAACCTGTTTACTTTCTCATAAAGAAAGAAATGTTTTCAGATTTCAACTATTTTTAGGAAATTTATTTTAACTAAAAGTGAAACCAAATAAAATAGTTTACACTTTTTTTTTTGTTGGTGGTACTAGGGTGTGAACTCAGGGCCTCAAGCTTGCTAGGCAGGCTCTCTACCTCTTGATCCACTCCACCGGTTAATAGTTTATACTTTTAAAACACGAAACCAAACAGATCAGCAAAACCTCTCTTCTGTCATAGCTGATTAGCTGCCACACCTATATTGCCTATATCACCATACACTTTCATCATGCATGAAACAACTATACATACTAGCTGAAATGTATTTTAAAATCAGCAATATGTTCCTTTCACATATAATGAAAAAAATAACTTCATCTGAAATTTAAGTGAGATGTTTCTATCGAGCAAAACGCTATATGCCTGGCAAGATGATTTCAATTGAAGTTTGTGCTTTCCATGCTTAATCTTTTAGTACACTTTTTTTTTTTCAAGATAAAGTAACATCAAAGGCTATTAAGTGAGATCAGCTAACATTGGGCCAATAGCTTCATGAAATGGTGTGTTGCTCCTGGTTTCATAGTGTAATGGTGAATGTTTAAAAGTGTGCTTGCTTTTGATTATTGGCGCAATCTTTTTCTCTTTGACTTTCTTTGCTTTCTCTGTGACCTTTTGTTGGGCTGCTTTTCTGGGCCTAGAGGCAGAGCTTTGGCTGGCTGGTCCCTACCTTCAGATGGCAAAGAATCCTTCTGAAAAGCAGGAAAGTTCCCCCCCTCTTAATAATCTCAGGCTGAAATGTCTAAATTCAGGCTAAAGTGTGGCTGGTCAGTGAAAACTTAGCTTTCATTTACCTCTAACATTTGAAGAAGGAAATACGTGCATTTATAATCACTGGATGAAAACTCAGTTTGCCTAAATCCTACTTCTTCTGCAACTCTAACCTGCTGCAATCAGATGGGCTTGCCTTGGGAGTGTTTGGAATGTTGAAGTCTCTTGCAAATGGCCTCGTGTTTGATGGGCAGATTTGAGCACTAGCAGAATGTACTTGGTGACCATGAAATGGAAAATCCCTCTTTTCCTTTTCTTGCTCTTCCCGTGGAGATTTGCCTAAAACTAGAAGCAGTGAAACCAAACCAAAGCAAAGTCTGTGGGGCTGAGTCTTTTGATCGCTTTGCCGGAGAAGGAGGGTGAGTCAGAAACAGAAGCATCCTTGCAGTCGCTTGCCCTGGAAGCAGTGCAGCTGCATGGCAGATGTCCTCCTTCTTGGAAACACTAACATTGTTCCTCCTCCTGCCCCTGCCTGCATCCGAATGGCTCTTGGAACAGTCCAGGCAAGAGAGAAGGTAGCTAGGTAGACAGCAGGGCTTGCTGCTTTAATTCACCTTTGCACCATCAGCAAATCAGGGGCTGGATTTTCTCCAGCATTTGGAGTTCTTCATTAGATTCAAACAAAACCTATAGCACTGCTATTCCCCCCAAACAAGGGACTTCTGATAGCAAGAGTGTATCTAGAGACTTTCTTGGTCTATGTACCAAGACAAAGAGCTTCGGATGACTTTTCACATTTTAGCTAATTTTCAAAGAGAATTTCTAAAAATACAGCACTACTTATATTAGAGTTCCTCTGTTCTGGAAATGTCAGTTGTCAGTGAGAAGTTCTCTCTCCTGCTGAAAGTCCTGATTTGTGCAAGTACATCAGGACCAAGGAGGATTGCTTATTGTTTCATTTCATCCTTGGTTTAAAATTTTTCCTCTGATCCTTGCCACTGAGGATGACAGTTCCCTGATATATTTGGTGGTGTGAACAGATAGATATCCATCAGTTTCTGATGTGGAACCACTTACATGAACCTCTTTGTTATCTTGAGATGACCAAATGACTATCATTCTGTTTGGTTGTAAGCTAGTGTTTTATACATGGAGAGCTTTTTATAACCAAGGACGAGTATCTCCCAAATGTAGGAGTCATGGAATACAGAATCTCTCTAATATCATCTTCAGCTATAACCATAAGTAGGCTTTTCAGCCAAAAGAAGCTCACATGACTAGATACTCCTAAAATATATTCATGTTCTCACGAAGAAGCTGTGGCAACAGCCTCGAGACCCATTTAGGAGGTTTTTCTCTATAGAGGTTCCTTAGTCATCTCTCAACTGATGTGTTGTGAGTTCAGGAGAATTAGTTTTTCCAACTAAGACTCTGCTGTCCTCAACTGGGAAAGTATGAGTTTATTACCTGACCCAGAGGGAGAGACGTCTTCTGAGTCCAGACATCTCTATCCGCCAGTACAGGAGAGTAGTTATGGCTCACCTCTTACTCCGGCTAAGAGACCTAAGAGGAAAGTTGCCCCTAAGAGGAGACAGGAAAGACCAATTGCTCCTCCAAAGAAAAGAAGAAGAAAATTACATAGGATGGATCATTATGCAGCGGAAGCTCATCAGGACAAAGTAAGTTTATCTATTGTTCCAAAGCTTTGTGGCGGGCAGGTCTGAGCTGAAGGTTTCCTTTGGTGCCTTGGTTTGAAAATTGGCTTTGAATCCAGGAGAATTGGATACTTCAGAGGTTAACACTGAGTGAAGACTTCCTGAACTTTCAACATGACAGAAAAAAGGAGCCTTTTACCTTTTTTAGAGTTAGTTGCCCCCAAACTAGTATTGACCTTTAGGCTGGAGTGACTGTGAAGAGAACTCTATTGGTTTTTCTTGCACTTATGCACAGAATTAGGTGCAATGGGTTGGGACTCTGATTCTTGAGAATAATTCCACGAGGTAGTAGATGTGACTTTAAAAAATGATATATATTAGAGCTCAATAGAAAGTTGATATAGATTAGTGGTCTGTACTTTGAGCGATCAGGAAAGGTCTTAGAGTACGGATAAAGGAACAGCTGAGATAGAATGTAAGAGAAAGCAATGGGCAGAGTGGTATGAATTTTCTCATAATGAGGTAATATTTACTCTTTCTAGTATATTCAGAGGAGCCGTTAGTTGTCACTTTTCTTGATACCTTCAAATACTTCTGAGGCAGTGTCTTATTTATGATTGATCTGATCACTAAGAAGGAGGTTTTAGATTTTACCTGAATTGTCCTGCTGAGTAAAGGAAAATAAGTCCTTGCCAAGGATCAGCATGTGTTATGCATTTCATACTTCTTTGTCTACACAAATGTCTTGGAGGAGAGCACAGTTTTCTCAGAAGCAAATTCACTTAGTCCCACATCTGTTGGTTCCTTCAGATTATTACTGCATGTCTCATTCTAAACCTTTGAATTGTAATCTACTCTTTGGGATAGGTCTTTAAATACTCCTGTCATGAAGAAATAAAAGCCTCCACCTGATTTCATTGATGAAATAATATGAGGCAAGGTCTTGAATCATCTGAGGCGATGCCAATGGAAGATAGTCTATATATTAACAAAAATGATATTCATCTCTTCTGCTCTTGTCTTAGTTATCTTGAGTGTATTGGGTGATGGCTCGCTAGGCTGTAAAATTAATCTAAAGTGCTATCGAATGTTTCTTTAAGATCTTTCTATTACACTATTAGAAGTGACATTGAGGAGTCTTTGTATGTGGGATTACCCATGTTGTTAGACTTCCATTTGAAGCAAAAACAAGAGATGGATTATGGTTCTTAGGCTTTGGCAATGCTCTTCAGAGAACTGAGTTTTTGTATTTCATTAGACTAATTAGGAAGCCTTCTAGGACAAACTCAGTTCATTTTTATTTAACATAGGGTTGTTGAAGATTCTTATTTCACTTAAACTTGGATTGAAAAGAACTAATTTGAAAAGCAGTAGCTTGTTTATTAGACTGTCTTCTTCCATTAATAATCTATTGCTTGCAGAAGTAATGATGATGTTCTAATTTATTGCCCAGTGAAAGGTTATGATTTTAACCTCAGAACTGCTTTTGATTTACTTAGCCACTATCTTCTTGCCATCGTTCAAAGCCTACTGAGATTTTACACAGGCAAAAAAGGGCTTAAGGTATCCATCTGACTTTCTGGTCACTGTTGAATTTCTTGGATTTAAATGATGTTACATTTAGGAGAAGCTGTTTTATCTCTAAAAAAAGAATTTATCTTAGTAATATTTCTGGTATTGTTATATCAAAGAATCTTGAAAGGGATTGGATGAGGAGCAGTTTTAATTCTCGTGAAAGAATAAAGTGCTTAGACCAGATTTCCATTAAAAATGGCAGGAAAATCTCCTCTAGACAAAGCTCTGCATCTGTGCCTGAAATTTTCTTTCCAGAATGTTCTAATAGCTAGAGCTATGGAAACCAAAAGGTAAAAATAAACATATAAAATAAAAAACCTGAGAGGACTAACTTCTCTTTTTTTTTTTCCAGATGACAAATCCTCTGAGGGAAATTGACAAAACTGTGGGGCAATTAATGGATGGACTGAAACAACTCAAGCTGCATCGGTGTGTAAATGTCATCTTTGTTGGAGATCACGGTAAAGCTTTATTTTTTCTTTGCAAATACAGCAATATTGTGAAAAACAGGTCAGCGAAGGGAAGGTCACATATGAGAGAGGGAGGGTGAAAGAAGGAAGTTAAGAAGGTGAATATGGTTGATGTATTTCCTATACAAAAATGAATATAGAATTTTTAAACCTGTTGAAAATCACCATAAGAAGGGGACTAAGATAGAAGAAAGAAAAATAGAGGAGACAAACCAATTTGGATTATAATAAACAAATACATGGGAATGTCATAAGGAAACTTCCTTATAGTTATTTTGAATAAACAAAAATGTCATTTTTTTCTTTTACAAAATCAGAGAACAGGGGGGTGGAACAGGTTCTGCTTGGGGGCTTGGAGAGGGGAGGATGTGGGGAGAGGGTGTAGGAGGGTGAACATGGTGCAAATACTGTGCACACATGTATGAAAATGGAAAAATGAGACCTGTTGAAACTATTCCAGGAATGGGAAGAGGGGGGAGATAAAGGAGAATGATGGAGGAGAGTGAATTCAGGTAGGGTATTTTGGATATATTGTAAGAGAACTTTTGTAAATGGCACAATGTACCCCTGGTGCAGCAGCAACAACAAAAAAGATAAATAGATGTTTCTGAGGGTGTGGAGGAAAGGGACCCTAGGAACTCTTGTCCTCAGAATACAAGGTTTATTATTAATCTCTTTTTCCTTTTCTTTGGGACAGGGAAAGAAATTAGGTCATGATTCAATAGTATAAGACAAGCTCAGATGATCCTGGGTTTATTTGAATTCAAAGCAGGATTTCTACATCTCCTTATTCTTTCAGGAAAGGCCTTTCTACAAAAATTTGTCTCCTATTAAAATATTGCAAACACTTCATTTCTGATATTAATGACTTCCTCTGTGAATCCAAGGCATCAGGTGATAATCAAATGTCACTGTGAACCACATCCCCAAAAGAGCTTACAGAATTTGTGTGATTAACAGATAAATCTAAGTATGTTAAGAAGGGAGAGAAGTAGGGTTCTTGTCAAAGATGTGGCATACAAGTCAAATGGTTTCCGAGAATTCACTGGGGAATTCAAGGTCCAAACCAGAGGGCCTGATGTAATACAGAAGACTGTAAGCAAGAGGATGGGGCAGTGTAGGAAATGGGGCTTCTCTTCTCTCCTTTCCCCTTTCTTCCCATCCTCTCCTCTCCCCTCCTCTCCTCTCCTCTTTTCTTCTCTGTCTCTATCTGTCTCTCTTCCTCTCTCACTTTCTCTCTGGATCTTGTTATGTAGCCCAGGATGGAACTTGCAGTCTTTGTGCCCCAGCCTCTCATATGTTAGGATTACAAACATGTACTTGGCTAGGAGGCAATTTTTCTAAATCACTTCATAAAATAGAAAAATTAAGGCCCCCTCCTTTTTTTTGAGGACATCAAGAACATCATGAATATTATATAATTATACAGCTCAGGGGGCCTCATAGAGCATTCTTATTTCACAGACATGCAGACTGAGTACTAGAGAAAGCTCCCTATATTCCAGAATTATCAAAGTGAAATAATGACCTTGGATTTTGGGGCTACTCCCTTATAGTAGAGTTTGGAAGACAAGAATTGGAAAATTGATTGACTCTTTTGCAGTTCTGTTTAGAATGGCTGGTGAATCTCCCTTGCATACCCCTGTACCTGGAGTTTTCTTTCCAGAATGTCCTTGAAGATTTATGAGAAACTGAAAGAAAGAAAGAAGGAAGGAAAGAAAGAAAGAAAGAGAGAGGAAGGAAGGAAGGAAGGAAGGAAGGAAGGAAGGAAGGAAGGAAGAAAGAAAAGCTATGATGAACAACTTGCTTTCCCTGAGGGGACTAAATATTACCCTCTGCAAAATCATGTCATAGGTGGCTAGCTATAAGCAGGATGGAGAATTTGTAGCATATGACACAGCTGATTCAATTTAAGTTGACCAGAAGTGTGGAAAGCATTTTCCACATGCTGGAGGCAGACATCTAGGAAATAGATTGTCCCAGTGAGTCACGTGCTGAAGCACTGTAAAGGTCATGTACAGATTAAAACCTTTTGTCAGTGTGCAGGCTTCTAAAAGGAGGAGATCCTTTTGGTTCTGGGGAGCTACAGCATCTCTTCTTAAAAGGCAGTATGTGGCCTAGTGTTTCAAGGCATGGGCTTTGAAGTCAAAATGCATTTTAGTGGAGCTCAAATTTCACTATGGATTCTTAAGAGCCATTTGATGCTATACATGTTATGTGGCCTCCCTGAGTGTCATCTGTATAATGAGAAACTGACTTCACTCAGGCAAAGTTGATCTGGAGGTAGAGGAATGGCGATGTTGGAGAAGCACTCAGCCAATGTGCCTGATGGTCTCTGAAAGTAAGGGACATTGTTTACCACTAGAGTAGCAGAAGTGACTGTCTAAAAATCTAACAAATGCAAGATCTTTCTAGTCCTCTATTCATAATGATTTGGAGACAATCACTTCCTGGGCTAACATTGTACGAGAACATAGTAGCTGTTTATTATTTTAATTTTTCTTCCTGAGGGTTACCATGTTAAAGGACAAGATATACAATACTTGTGATGTGTTGAGATATGTTTTTCTCTCTCTTCATTCCAGTTTGTATTTTAAAAAAAGTGTGGGGGGTATGGATCTGAAAACCCAGGAAGTGATCATTTAAATTTTATCATATCTGAGTCACTTTGGGTTATATTTCTTTAGTACAAAACTTAGGGAATCCTTTACAGAATCACTTATCTTCTTGGAAAATATTTGTATACTGGGTTGTGCTAAGCAAGCCAGTAAGTAGTCTCCCCTGATCCAAAGGGGATATATTTCTCTTGAGGATAGTACAGAATCCTATATACTATGTCTTTTTCCTATCCATACATAATTATGATAAAATTTAATTTACAAGTTAGGCACAGTAAATGTGGAGAGCTGATTATGAAAAGCCTATGAGAACTGGATGTAAGCAAGGCAAGATGCAGCTTAGTTGCTTTTACCTGTAGGGCGAGATAGGCACAGCCCCGGTCATGAAACAGAAAAAAGCAGAACAACTGCCTCTCCTAAGCTTGCATTCAGAGAAACAGGAACGCAGGTTTCTCCACTTATAATGTCACGCCCCTCCCCGAGAGCCTCTGTTCCACCCTGTTTGCCGCTGTTTATAAAAGGCCCACTGAAGGAGGGCTGGGAGCTTTTTACTTTTTGCCTTGAGACTTTTTGCTTTAGAAGGTTTTGGGGGGGCTTTTGCTTGGTTCTTTTGCTTTGGGCTTTTTGGTGTGGGAAGCTTTTGGAACGGAAAAGAATTGCTAAAGAGAAATTGCTGAAGGAAAAAGTATGGCTAAAGAGGGGTTGATAGAAAGTGTGCACTGAGAACTATAACATAGGCCTTAGAAAACTAAGCCAAAGAAAGAACTTTAACATAGGCCTTAGAAGCTAAAGAAAAGCCAAAGAGAACACGGGACAGTGCAAGATAGAGGACCAAGACTTTGCAAGTCTGAGCACCGAGGCTTTAAGAAAGCTGAAGAGAGAATGCTTTTCTTTAAAGGCTGCAAGCCTGGGGCAAAAGACTTTCAGAGAGATTAGGCTAAAGATAAACTAAGTGAAAACATGGGACAGTGCAATCTCAGGAAAGGGGTTTTAAGCAAGATTTTAAAGAAGACTTTAGAAGCAAGGTTTTAAAGAACTGTAAAGGAGTAAGGCCTTAAAGAATAAAGATAGAGAAAAGAAGCGATTAGGGTTGGGCGTCTCCACCCAAGTGCCCAACACACCTGACCCACTTTCTGTCTGTCTGTCTATCCTGTGTCTTTTCTGAATCTCCAGTCGCCCCCAGTTAAGCCCAGTTAGGTTCAGTAATAACCAGGATTGAGAAAGAAAAAGCTCACTCTAACAAGGAGGGAGCAAAAAACAGCGCCCCCTCCAAGTAAGAAATTAACAACAACTTGTCATAAACAATTACAAGAATATACTACAATACAAGTTATGTTAATGTTGTTTTTCTCTTTCTTTTGGTCAACTACCATGAAGTAGGTAGCAAATACATTGTAGATATTCTGGACAAGGGGAAGTTTCATGTTCTGGGTGAGATGGAGCAGGATGGCAAGAGATGTCATCATACTTTTCAGAGTGGCAATTTTTAAAACTTTATTTTTGAAATTTTTTGTTAGTATTTTGGACTTATGTTGACTGGGTAACCCAAACCATGGAATCTGAAATGCTGTATGTGGGGGGATTACTGGGTATCAACTCCCCATAATTCCATGCCATTTTATAAATTCTAAAAATGAGAATAAAGGTTCCAGCTAGGTCTGTAGTCTGTGATTCTAAGATTTGAGATTGTTTTTGTTTTTATTAGTTTTCACACTATTGATCAAGAAACTTTCATTGATGGAGGACAAAAAAATAAATTTTAGTGTGAGAGAGGAACATTGATTGTTTAAACAAAATTCCCTATCTAGGCCCTTTCTGTGCTTTAGTTGCTAGCTTTCAGTTCTGACTAATTACATTGTTTACAACTTGTTTTGAGCATTATTTTGTTTCTCAGTTTGGGTGGTCATTGGAACTGACATTTTTCTTTCTCATCTCTTGTTGCCAGTATTGTTTTGTCAGTAATGTCCAAGGCCACCAGTGAAGACAGAATAGGGACTGGTGATTATATACTCAGGATAGGCGTTCTACTAGAGAGAGAGAGAGAGAGAGAGAGAGAGAGAGAGAGAGAGAGAGAGAGAGAGAGGGAGAGATGGGAAAATCACATTTTGTAAAAAAATGCAGAACCATGTATTCTAGTTACGTATACTACCACGAGCTGGGAAGAGTTTCAAGCAATCTAGAGTATTTTTTTGACGAATAAATCTTTTTTCATAATGACTGTTAATAGTTTTTTAAAAAACATGGTTACTTCTTGCTATTCTTGCTATTCTCACTCAATAACTTAAAATGATCACCAAGTTGATGTATTTTCAGCTTTCATGAAGATTCCTTCCACTAAGTTGTTATTGCTTGGATGTCTTCTTCAGTGTCTGTTTGAAAGTCTTAGGATTTTAATTTTAATATTATCTGAAAATATTTTCTCTTCTCTCCTTCCAAAAGGTATGGAAGATGTCACATGTGATAGAACTGAGTTCTTGAGCAACTACTTGACAAATGTGGATGATATTACTTTAGTGCCTGGAACTCTCGGAAGAATTCGACCCAAATTTAGCAATAATGCTAAGTGTAAGTTGATTCTTAAAATAATACAGTAGAATAGATAAAGGCTTATTCTCTGAAGCTAGAGTAGTTGGGTAAAAATCCTAACTCTCCTAACTGCTTAGCCAAGTAACCTTGAATAAGTCATTTGAATTCTAAGTCCCAGTTTATTTGTCTTAAAATAGAGATGATAAAAGACAGTAGCTCCGTAAGGTTGTTGTGGAAGTTTATGTATATTGTTTAGAGTGGTTCCTGGCACAGAGTAGTATTTATAAACATTTGCTCTTGTTTTTACCATGTGGAAATTGTTCTTAATTTGAGGCATGTTTACAACCATAACTTCTGTTTACAAAAGAAGAATTTTTCAGCATCAAGTTCAGGCTGGTTCCTTAGCTGAAATTAGAGAGGGTGGACCCTGAAAGTTCTCAGGAGCCTTGTGGAAGGGCGCTCTTCCCCTTTGTCAAAGTGATTAGTAGAACCCAGGAAAATATTAAGCTCTTAGGGATTAGCAACTGTTCTGAAAGATTAGAAATAAACAGGAACAATCTTATCACTTATGTTGTACATGTTTGGGTTGTAATATACCACTTTTTAAGTTTGTGTACTAAGATTTTAGAGAGCTGCCCACCCAGGTTTGGAGAAGTGCATAGTTTTATGAGACACAGTGCATTTTGAAATTCAGTATTACTTAGAGGTTTTAGCCTTAGAAATAAGAAATTGATACTAAGCTCAAAGTTGAAGAAATTGAAGTTTTTCCCGAATTACCTCCTGAGTCAACACAAATGGGAAATATTCCAAGGTCAGCTCCAGGCAACGTTGTAAAATAAACAAAATGTCATTTCTTTCTTTTTTTTCCATCTCCTTTCCTGTCTTCTGTGGCCTCTCATCTTTGATCCCTTGGGATAGATTGGACATTGCCATAGACTGTATGCAACTCCTCAGCATACCTCTCCAATTTAGTATTTGCATTTCAGGGCTTATGCAAGAAAAACTTCATTTTGAGAGGTATTGTTGACATCACCAAATGCAATGGGAGATGGTTTTAGGGGGAAGAAAAACTTTGCTTGGGGCCTGTGAAATAATAATGACCAATAATGAAATGCTTTGTACTCTACAACACAAAGACAGTAGAATGGGGTGGTAAGGAACACAAATGGTGGCTATACCAGGGTTCAAATCCTCGGTAGTCACTGGGTGATATTAGACAAGCTGCTTAAACACTCTATGCCTCAGCTTCCTCATTTGTAAAATAAGGATTGTGGGGAAGACTAAATGAGAGATCATGTGTGTGTAACTTAGATTTCTGTTTATCATGTCTAAGCTATATGATACTATGATGACAATGGTATGTGTATATATGTGTATATATATAAAATATTTTTTAATTCTTCCAATAATCCTATTTGAGATGTATTACTATCCTCTTTATAAACAGTAGCAGTTAAGAGTTAGAGATGGGTGAAGGAGAAAGCTCAGAGAGTGACAGTGTCAGAGCTGCGATTTGAATCCTGATTTGCTGATTCTTAATCACTACCCTTTTCTTATACAAAGTGGGACCAGGTAGAATGGAAAGATGAGGACCTCAGAATTAAAGGACTGATATCTCAAACATAGATTTGAGTATTTGGCATTTTCTAATAATTCTCTAGGAAATATCAAAGCATGAGATTGTCCAATGATATTTATTTCTCTTCATTTTCAAAGAACATGAACTTACTCAGTTTGGTTTCTTTGAGGAGTATGGTTTACAGACTATGAGGCCAAAGAGTGCAGAGGTTCAAAGCATGTCTTGCTTGGCCAGAAGACATGAGTATTCCAGTGTGCAAACCCTCCCCACACCTTTTAAAGCTTGTTGGCTTAGTGAGGATTCTAATAACATTTACCTCTCAGGGTTGTTATGAATGACCGGAGAGAAAGTGCCTCCAAAGCTGTGATAGAGGCATAGGGTTTGGACTCTATGAAGGTTAGCCATTCTTGTTGCCATTTTCACTAAAAGATGCAGCTAGAATTTAACCTCAATTTAATTGGAATGAAATTTATATTTTAGCTTTGGATTTTGTAGCTTTAGAAACAAGGTTCTAAAAATAGTTTTTGGAATGTGCATTTCAAAAAGGGGACATGCATTTTCAACCAATGTGAACAAATATTTACTAATAAATTTTATTGAGGACCTACTGTACAGCAGAACCTGGGAATTGTAAGAGCAAATGATCCAGACACGGCCTGCTTTACCAGTGCTGATATTCCAGGGAGGGCTGCACTGACAGTTGGTATCTCCTTTGAATGCTGCTTTCCTTTTCTACTGATTCTATAATGACATAGTAAAGCAAATTTTTTGAAAACAAAACAAAATCCAAACAACCTACAATCTCCTCTTTTTCCCCACAATCCCCCCAAAAGGGGACCTTGAGACAATATAATCCTGTTTATACACAGCCATCATTTACATAGTTTTGCCTGAAGCTAGTACAGAGTATGGACTAAAATAGTCTTTGTTTGCTAGTAGTGAAAACCAAGGCGATGCGTGCATGTGTATGCCTATTGCTGAAAAGGAGCTGTAATATAATAAGACCTATATGACAATATTATGAAAGCAAAATTCCCTTTAAAAGCATAATTCAATGGATTAGAAGATTCATCTTAAAATGGATGGTGACTTTTTTCAAAGATCTGCAGATAAACAGGAAGTTACAGTAAAAGCCCCCAAATGACCAGTTTAGTTCCTAACATTAAATTTGCAAAGAAACCAAGTCTATGCTCCAGAGGCGCCATTTGAAGCAAGTTGCCTCGCAGAATCCTTATTCTATGGATGGAGGCATCCCCTCCAAAGAGGACACCAGATCCGTCAGGGAAGTTTGCTGTAAGATTTGTGCCGCTTGTTTAGTTGCATCTCACTTATTGAAATATTAAAAACCCACATGTAATTATACATCTGATTACAGCAAAACACTGATAGTCCTCTGATGGGGGGTCTGGTTGAGGAAGAACTGCATCTCTTTCCTGCAAAGATGACTTTTGTCAGTGATTTTTGTCATGTGTTTTGAAATCTTCCTCCCTTTCTCTTTGACAGATGACCCTAAAGTCATTATTGCTAATCTCACGGTAAGTGTTCACCCAGGCCTCTGCCCTCCAAGAGGGTTCTACATGTTTACCTCTGGTGTTTGCCTCCCACATGAATGAAGGGAACATTTCCCTTACTGCCCTGTTGTCTTCTGCACCTGTTTCTCAAAGAGTTTCAAAATGTCTGGCCTGTAGTCCACTCTCCCTAATGGTTTTGGCAATGATAGAAGCTGAGAATATTTGATCCTTCCATTGGAAGTGGGAAGTAGTCATTCATGATTAATCAAATCTTTACTTTCTTTGAAGTAGATCTGTCCCCATTCCGTTATTCCTCAATTCAGGGTAGAGACTTAAAAACACATGAATGCATCATCAGATAAGCCTGCACATGTCTACCCCTTCCTTCCTACCCCACATCCCAGCCCTTGACTTGAAGCAGTTGGGAAGGCCTTTTGGATTGAATGCTCTCAGCTATGACTCTCGTGAGTCAGGAATGAATCTTAAAAATTCCCTATTCCTCTCTGATACCTTGCTGATGGGTATCAACATGTATTATTTGATAGGGGGTAACAAATTTCATTTATTCACTAACTACCCTTTTTGACTTACTGCTGCCTTCAGCTTTCAAGGGAGAGAATATCTAGCACTCTCTCATCAGTGCATATTAATTGTATACAGTAGTTTCATTGATATTCTCATTCATGTATATAGTATACTTTGATCAAATTCACCTCCTCTATTACTTTTTCTTATCTTTCCTCCCCTCCCTTCACTAAGCAATTTTTAATAGGTCTAGGGCTTTTTCTAGAAAAATTTCCATCAAAAGACCAATTTTCATTTATATTTCAGTGTAAAAAACCAGATCAGCACTTTAAGCCATACATGAAACAGCACCTTCCCAAACGTTTGCACTATGCCAACAACAGAAGAATTGAAGATATCCATTTATTGGTGGACCGCAGATGGCATGTTGCAAGGTAGCTTAGCAAGTGACTGTCCCTGTTGCTCTTCACAGCCACCTCTTTGGCAACTGGAATTACTTTTAGGTTCTTGGTCATCATTAAAAGAAATCTCAGTTGTGTTTACAAATATTTTGTGTTCTAGACAAACAATTAGTTCTGAGAAAATGACTCTCTTAAGTTCTAGGTGTTGGTATCTTGGTGTCTCTCTGGGTTCTCAGAGCATCTCTGTGTGTATATTTCATTTTTTGAATTGATATTCTATTTTATATTTTTATTACTTGAATAATTCAAATGTATTACTTGGTGAGAAATTGCCCTAGTATACTGGGCTGATTGGGCCTTGGCTGACATGACTTTGCCTGTAGTAATGTTTATAGAGGACTTCAGAAAATGTTGTTAATCTTAAAACCTCTGTTATTGTGGACATGTTTTACATTGCTTTAAATATTTGTGATGTTTGTCTTCTTTTGAACTGCAAAAGACTTTTCCAGAGTAAAGAGACTATTTCTTGCTTTTGAATCTGGGTATAGGACACGACTGGGGGCCTCTTGTCACTTTCAAAGAATTAATCACTATAGATTTATTCATCTTCATGACCTAGAAATGTCCTTCCCTCCAACTCTTTCTCAAACTTTCTTCTTAAGAAAAATGTGAATCTGTCTATAGCAAAAATTGAATGACTATGACATGCACTCTAGCTAGGAACTCTAATATTTACAAGGCATAAAAGATAATGAGAAAAGTTGGTTCTCTAAGAACTTGTACCAACAACCCTTAGAAAGACATATGACAATAACATGAATATCCTTCTGTAATTGTAAGGGGGATATATAGAGTTAAAAATATGGGATTATAGAGAGATAGATGAAGACCAGGTATGACTGGAATCATGAAGGATAGTCATGAGGAATTCTTATGGAAACATTACAGAGATGTGACCAAAATGGGTGGCTGACTATGTCCTCCACAGGACTATTATTGTATGGGACACCTTGGAAGAGAGAGAAAATGATGCAGTTGGTAGAATTTCATGAAGAAAACATGGGAGTTGAGCAAAAGTTAAGCGAAAGATGGTGACAGCTGAGCAAATTAGTGTACACAAAAGCCAGATATTTAAATTAGCAGTAAATCTTTTAAATTTAATGCTTGCTTTATTGAGTTATTATTCGCATATATATTAGTATCCCAAGTCCAAGGTACTTTTTGTAAGTGTGGAACCACATCAGTTAGATTTTTTTGTTTTCCCCAAGCACTGTATTCCACTGTTATGTACCCTGTGGGTACAAGACATTTTTTTGGAAAAGGACCATAGAACACTTATGCAAAAGGTGTCTCCTTGTCACAAAAGGTAAGATAAAATGATCTTGATGTCTTGAGAGTGATATTTATAAATAGAGATATTGTCTAGGTGAGGCCAAGCCCCCCCCCCTTTTTTTCAATGTGTCACCAATAGGTTAAGTTGGCCACTCAGTTATACTCTAGTGTATTATATTGATAGGTCAATTTATATGTAAACGTTTTTATAGAATGCAGATCTCTGTACATTGATTAAACTTCCGTATTTTAAAAGGGCCAGCTAAGTCTTGGCACTGATTCTAGGGAGGGTTTATAGAGGTGAAGCAGACACACATGGCCCTATAGCCAAGAATCTAACACTCCTGGAGCTAGTGAAGCACATGGGCAGGTGAAGCATTAACTGTGACAAACTCTTTGCTCAGCATAAGCACAAGGTGCGAGGAAGGCAACATGACTTCTGCTCAAAGGTCCCTATTATCCTGGGGTGATTGTCAAAGCAAAGACACCAGGATAAATGAACAGAAGTATTCTGTCATTGCAATGGGAATGATGAAATTCAAATAGAAAAAATAGGCATTCAAAAGCCCTTTTGTACAGATCTTCTGTACCCTGAGATGTGCTTTTTATCACCATGATTTCAGGAGAAATCCTGACTGACCATAAACTGTTTCAATGCAGAAAACCTTTGGATGTTTATAAGAAACCATCAGGAAAATGTTTTTTCCAAGGGGATCATGGATTTGATAACAAGGTCAATAGCATGCAGGTATGATCACAGAACTATGAATTGAAACTGGTTCTTAGAGGGGATGGGGGTGACAGGGTGTGTGAAGTTGCAAGTATCTATACAGAGGAAGCATTGTAGCTAGATCCCAGGAATGGTTAACTCTTATTGTTTGCTTTCTTTTGGAAGACTGTTTTTGTAGGTTATGGCCCAACATTTAAGTACAAGACTAAAGTGCCTCCATTTGAAAATATTGAACTTTACAATGTTATGTGTGGTAAGTCATTTATTTAATTTAAGCCAATGAAATACTCTTCAGTTAGTATATGAACTTCCTCAATGTCAAAGAAAGAAATGAGGTGTCTATTTTCTGAGAACTTCTCCTCTCCCTGCAAAAAAAAAATTGGTTCAAAGGACAGACTACCATCCCCTTCTAAGGCTTCTTTGTCTCCCTTCAACAGTTGACTAATGGGGAGTTTTCAGAGTGTTGCTGTTGGCAGCCGCTGGCTGGCTGATCCAACATAGCATTACAGTTTGACACCGCTGGTCAGAGACCTGATGAAGCAAGAACTCTGCATAGAACTTGCTCCCACTTCCCTCTCTAGCATTGCAGCCCAGTTAAAATTTTGCCAGATTGAATCTTGGCCAGCTATTTATGTGCTCCTAATTATTTTTCTTCCTTGAGCTTCTAGTTGCTGAATGAGGACAACTTTTCCTATTTAGTAAGGGAGTGCCAGTCTGGTGGTTAGAGGGGTAGTCTTCAAGTCGGGTCTCCTGGGTTCTTTTCCCATCTTGGCTTCTAGTTCTCCCCTGTCCTGCTTCTCAACTTAGGCAAGTCACTGTGAGCTTGCTTGGCAACCATTCACTTACTGTGAAATCAGCCTGTTCATTAATCAGTGGCACTTTAAGGCAAAGGGCCAAAGCCTCCTTTTGTCCCCAAACTTTTATGGAGTGCATTAGAGGGCAGATTATAGTTATTTATTGATTATAAGTCTCATTTCAGAATTTGGAATTTAAAAATCCCAGCAAGGTGCAGGAAGGCAATGATACTGACACTGATAGTCCTTGAGTTATGATTGCCACACACAGGCTAAGTGTATGCTAAGTAAGTGCCACTCTTCCATTCTGTTTTGGAGAATGTTACTCTGTATTCATGCTCCAGCAATGAACATGGCTATTTCAGGAAGCTCTGGCAAGATATTGTGAGGTCAGAATGGTTCAAGAAGTACAAAGCGGATATCTGCCATCTAAATTTGGTTTTATCCAGTTCTGATTTGTGTTCAGGTTTACAGACATTTGGAAAGTGATTCCATATCTCATCCAAAAAATATTTAAGTATCACCTGGATCCTTTTGTTTCTTTTAACCAGATCTCCTGGGGTTGAAGCCAGCGCCTAACAATGGAACACATGGAAGTTTGAATCACCTACTACGTACAATTTCCTTTAGGCCAACCATGCCAGAGGAAGTTACCAGACCGAATTATCCAGGGATTATGTACCTTCAGTCTGATTTTGACCTGGGATGCACCTGTGATGATAAGGTAGAGCCAAAGGTAGAAATAATATTTATGTTTACCATGAAAGAGCTTCTTGGGGGTATAATAACATTGTCTGATAGAACTTTCTGTGATAATGGAAATAATTTCCAATATGGAGCCACTGGCTGGTGTGACTGAGGGACTAAAATTTTAATTTCATTATTTTAAGTTTAGAAGACCATATGTGGCTCAGGCTACCATATTGGATAGCACAAATGCAGAGAATGAAGAATAAAACCTGCTATTCTGTGGAGTCACAGTTCCCAACCAAAATTTCTTTCTTTTGCTCAATTATGAATCATATGTGATGGTCCTGACAAGAAACAAGTGGCCTTTCCAAAGAGGTTTGGAAAGATTCAGTAAAGGGATAATTTTGATCATGTTTAATGAGAGAACTATTTATAAAGGCTGGGCAGGGTGGATGGAAGTCAATTAGGAATGGTAAAGTGCTGAGGTTAGCAAGGCACCCTCCAAAACCTGAAAGATGAGGAGAGGGAGCAAGTTACTAAAACAGTGAGAGAGATGGATAGGAAGGAACTATTGTGTTTGATAGGTGAGTGCAGCCAATATGCTACAACCTGAGAGGGAGGGAGATGGGGGATAATTTCTTTATCTCTCTCTCCACTACTCTCCTACAGGTATCTCCCATTGGTGGAGCCTAACAGGAAGCCAGAGGGCAAGTTTGTTCTTTAATACAGTCCTTAGAGGTCAGCCTTCCAGGACACAGGGCAGTATGGGGAAAGGTGCAATATGAATGGGGTGGTGCTGTTGTAAATAGGGATTGTCCATCATACCATGTTTGGACATTTTCAAATTCCAAACAAATGGAAGTATTAAACATAATTTGATTATTGAACTTTTATATTGCTCAAAGACCTTTATAGATGTCAGTCAGTGTTTCTAATAACAGGAATTAACCAGTGCTTCCACCCAGGGTTGATATGATGCCATCTCAAAGCAAGGACATCTAACTTATCTGTATGGGTGATTTTATATAGGTATATTGTGATTTTTCTATTAGGCCTCAGAAAAAAGGAAAATAATTCTACTACTATCCAATCTCTTCCCCTACCATTTGCTCACTTCCAGAGTTCATAGGAGTCTAGGAGTCACAGTTTGAGAGACTTACCATTGGAGAAATTCAGTTTGCTTTTCTACTCCATCCCCTCCCACCCTCAATTTTATGTCCTTCCTACTTTTGCTCCTAACAAGAACAAGGAGCATTACTATATAGTATACTATAGTACTACTTACTATAAGGTGGGTCATGCTCAGACCTCAGCTGTGGATGTCAAGTTGTCAAAGTCAATATGAAGTCATCTTGTGAAGGGGATCCCAATACAATTTTAGAGGAGTCAATTAGCTGCATCTTGTTCTCTGATTTATTTTCTTTTGGAGAAGAATTATTCTTTTAGATATCTTGTGTTAAACCATTTAAGAGAAATTCTAGATTGATTTTGTCTTAGGGTTTCTCAATAAAAAAACAAACCAAACAGAGCTCATCTTCCTTCTCTTAAGAAAAAAACAAAAAAACCCAATAAAGTTCTAGATATGGAAGAAGTATATGTCAATAAAATGAATACCTCAGTACATAATCATAAGAAACCAAACATTACAGATGTAGTGGAAGTTCTGTGTGTCCCTTCTCCCATCCTACTTCCTTCCTACCGTGAGTTAACTGGTGTTCTGAAAATAGTGTGTATAATTCTCATGCACACCTATGTACTTTTACTCTCTCTATATGTACTCTTAAATAATTTATAAGATAATCTTTAGTATGTCTTCTAAAATAATGTATGGTATAATTTTGCACATAATAAATTTTTATATGGATGCTGTTATAGTATGTGAATCCTGCAGTTATTTTATACATCATGATGTTTTTGAGATACACTTATGTGTATTAATAAATGAAGATTTAGCTTACTCATTTTTACTGTTAATAGTTATGTGTAATGGTATAACACACCATACTGATTTTATTCACTTTCCTATTTAGGAACATTGGTAATTTCCAAACACTGACTCTTAAAAACACTGCTAGAGCAATGTACACATATGCTAGAGAGTCTCTAGGATATATAGTGATGGTAGATTTGCTGAGCCATTTCTTTTCAGAGTTGCTGACTCATTACCTTTTTAACTTTGGAAGAAGTAATTTCATGTATTCGTTTTGCGAGTCATTTTAGTGGACCTACAAATTCATAGGAAGTGCTGAGGAAGTATTATTATTAATTTACATGTATGTGTCGAAGTAATCACCATTACCGACCTGGGAAGTTGGTACCATGATTACCCATGGATTTAAGGAAAGGAAACAGAATCATGGAGAGATTAAAGGGAGGTGTTCCCAGACATAGAACTGTAAGGAATTAGAGTTTAGAATGTCAATGTGAGAAAAAATAGCAGTTCTTCAGACAAGTTCACAATATTGACAGACTTTAGAATGTTCTTTTGAATTTAGCATGGTGTTAATTAGAAGTGTGTAGGAGAGAAAGAACATTTCTGATTTGCATTCTTCTTTCTTTTTCTGATTGTCACACATGAAGAATAAACTGGATGAACTCAACAAACGACTTCATACAAAAGGGTCTACAGAAGGTAAGGGGTTGTTTCAAAAACAATCAGATAAATTTTGTTTACTAGTTGAAGACTTATTATTTATTTCCCAGGGTAAGAACGGTATTTTTTAAAATTTATATTTGTATTGCAAGGTAGTTTTTAGACCCATCTGGCAAAGTTTATTCTATGTACATAAGAAGCCATCTGTGTAAAACAAAAAATTCACCAGCTTTTTAATTTCCCTCATTTTCTGTTAAGCCTTCTGAAAGACAGACAATCCATTGAATATTGGACAAGTCATAAGTAAGATGCTACTGGGAACTCTTATAAAAGGAATGGTAGTTAAAATTATAAGTACCAGTGGCTTGTTTCTGTACTGAAATAGTGTATATGTTATGATAGGTAGAGATACTCAGAAGGCACCACATCAGAACTCCTTCTTCACACAAAGGATCATCTTGCTCCTTGAATTATTCTTCTCTTCTTTTATTCATAATGATAATAAGCATGTCTTAGTTAACTTGAAAGCTTATGAAATAACACACACACAAAAATCTCAGTGATTTGTACTATAAAAGACACATCTTACTCAATGTTAGTAGGCTGACCATAGGCTAAGTGTATACTTTTAATTCTGCCCTGTTCATGACAGCACACAGAGTTGTGTACTGGAATTCAACACTGCTGCTTTTGTGAAGCAGTCTGTCACTTCCATTCACAGCTCACCTGCCAAAGACAGCATCTGATATAGATGGTGGAGTTTAATACATTTTTTCCACTAACACTCTATCCTGCAAGTCACAAAGCAATGGACAATGACAGTAAATAATACACTCTATCATGCAAATTCTTCTGATTCTGAAATTCCACATAATTACAAGAAAACAGAAGAGAGTGGGGAGGCTTCTCTACAGGTTACTATAGTATGGGAGAACTTGTTGAAACAATAAGGGAAGGACTAAGAGTGTCTTACAGAATCAGATAAAAGCTATGCACTGCAGCCCAAGTCATGCTGAAAAGATGCACATGGTCAAATTCTCCTGAGACCATCACTGGAGTTACTAGCTTACATATGATTCTGTTTATCACATGTGTGGTTTCCAATCTGATTAAGCAGGGGTTAAGGAAACTAGCAGAAGGTTTTATTTACTTAGCTTGTTTTCCCTCTTTATAAAGATCTTCATCTGCCTTCTTCCTCCCCTGCATCACTGCCCTCCCCTTTGTCCCTTTGATCACAGAACACACAGATTCTTTGGTATATAAGTGGATGAAATCAGTTTTAAGGATAGGACTTCCCTGGTAAAAGCTATACCTGTCCTCCACAAACTCTACAAGTGATTCAAAATGCTTGACATCTAACCTGCAGTAGACTGTAGTATCATTATAATTAGACAAAATTGGAATGTTGCCAGGATCAAAGTGTAGGGAATCTATGATTTAAGTTTTCCAAATATTCAATCACCAAAGCAAAGAAATAGTACTGAAATGCTTCTCTTCTAAAAGTCATGGATGGATTGTTAATTATGATAACTTCTAATTGACTCTTATGTTTTTTGCCAGTTCAGAGTCTGATTCTCTATGGTACTAAAACATTTCTAGGAAAAAAAATTGTGCATTTAGTTTGTTGGTGACATTGTGCTTATGTGACAAATTCAGTTCCAGAACTCAGCACAAACAGCAGGTTCAAACCTCCGAGCTTGAAAATAAAAGGCATCATCTTTGTGAATTTGTGACTGTTGGGGTAAGGCATTATAGTTAGTGACATCACATCTGTACCACTTTGCCCTGAGGTGAACAGAAGTGTTTGATGTATGTATCCCTCAAAGGTCTTTTTATACCAGTAAAGCTATTAAGATTTTGTGTTTTCGTGGAAACAAAACATTCCGCATTTGTGGAAAGCTTACCTTGGATTGCTCTGGTCTCTCTGAGACAGTTGTGCCATTGATAGTTTCTAACCCAGGACTTCAAAATGGTAGCACCAAATATGAGGGGAGAATAATAGTAGCAAATGCCCTTGGTCTACTTATGGCCTACTGGGCTCATCCTTCAAGGATACAAGAGCAATTTTGAAAGTATTACATGAAATAAAAATAATTGTATATCATTGTATTATGGGATTCCTTATTGTTGTTTAGATTCTGGAATATGTATAAACTCAAAATTCTTTCTCCTATTTTTCTCTTGGTCTTTGTCTCTATCTCCAGTTGACTTTCTTAGTCATTTCTTCAGCAGCACAGGAACATATTCTTGGTCTGAGTACGTTCAGGCTTTTATGACATTTCCTGCATCATAAATCCCAGTCTGGATTTAAAATACTCAATGTCTGCTAGGGTAGACCCTTGTGAATGTGAACCACTGTATGTGAACACATGTGTGTATTGAAGCTTATAAAGCAGTTTGTAAACCTAAAGATCTGTACAAGTGTAAAGTTGTAGTATTTTTGTTATTACTTTTTTAAAACATAGATGTAGGTGGTTGATATTTTTCAGAATAAGCCATGTGTAGTATATAATGCACTTGTACATTCGTATGTGACTGTTTTAATATCATATGCTATAAAATCACTCAGACATCTGTACAAGGCACACATGTGAAAGCACGCATTCCAATAGTAAAACCACCCAGGGGATATTCAAAAGAGGTATATTAAATTAATCTTAGGCAATACTTTCCTATAAGTATTTATACTGTTATAGAACAAGTTCTTTGCTAAAATGAACAGGAAGAAAAACGTGGTCTTCAAAAATGGTGATCTAAACTACTTGCTTCCAGATCTTAATTGCATGATGGTTACTGTTTCTGGATCACATTTGTTAAAATCTTGGCACTAATTGTGCAATGAGAATTCATTTCCTTGTGATATTGGGTCAATGAATGAATGAATTAAATGAAAAAATTTAAATCTCTCGTAATAGGCAATTCTGGCACTATGTAGCTAGGTATAATTTTCACTGTAAGAATTAGTTGGACTATTTATTTTCCTCTTCGTCTTTTCTCCATTTACATTGATATAAAATTAGTGCTCACTATCATCTTCATGTGAAAAGAAGTTAAAAATCATTTTGACACCTATGTTTGTTGGCTCTTTATACATAATGAGAAGTTAGTTTGACTAAAAAAGTGACAAGTACTAGTGATTCATGTTAACTTTAAAGCAGAGTTCTGAACATGGTGAGAGGGAATCTCTATAGCTGTTTCCAATTCTGAAGTGATTCTTACTTTTGTTATTTATTTATTTATTTTTGGAGATAAAGAAGGGAGGAGATGTCTATGTGTGTGATTTGGGAGAGAACTGGAAAAAAATTAATATTTGGTAAAAATTACTTGTGATTCATAGTAGGGTGCAAGATCAATTTGATGGTAGAAACTGAATTTTAGTCATCTTTACCTACCAATATTCTTTGCTGATATTGAAGGGGAGCACGTACTCTTTACAAACCACTACAACTACAACCACAGCTACTTTGGGTGAAGACTAAATTTGGTGCTTTATATCTTTTTAACAATACAGTGATGTTTGGCATAGTGAGTCATGCCTGTAATTCTAGCACTAGGGAGGTTGAGCCTGGAGGGCTGTGAAACTGAGGCCAGCCTGGGCTATGTAGTAACTTCCAGAGAAGCCTGGGTAAGACCCTGTCTCAAAGCAAACAAGTAAGCAAACAAACAAACAGAAACACAAAAACAAAAAGCGGTGCAGTGTCCCTGGTTGATATAAGACTTTGTGAGGTTCATTCAGAGTCACAGAGCTTTAAAGAGCTGAGCTGAGTTTGGACTCCAGTTCTACAATGACACTTAAGCCTATGTGATTTTCTCTGAAAATGCTTCTTATTCTATGTGTTGGTCAAATATATCAGGAGGGAATTTCAGTACATCTCAGGGTTTGGAAGTTATTTCTGAAATACTAGAAGCTTTGACACAAACTGTTGTCCTCATTAGGGATTGCTATGTTGTCTTAGCAGACATCACTCAGGCAGAGCCTGAGTTGAACCTTTATTACAATATGTCCTCCATGAAAATAACCCAAAGTCAGCATCCAACTGGAGACCATCCAACAGGCAAAGGAAAAGAATAAAGAGGCAGAAACTGGAGGCCTAGAGTCTGGGTGCTACTCTACAGCTGAATTATCTTGTTCAGATAATAAACCTCCAGTTCCCTCATCAGGAAAATGGAGCTGATACTGATCTGCCTACTCCATCTCTCAGAATTGTACTAGACAGGTCATATGTAGAAACTCTGTACTCTTTTTAAAATAATTGACTTACCAATACATATTTACCAAGGACATTGTTTGTTGGCATTGTTGAGGATGGAGGAAATGGTGGTGAATAACAAAGAGTTCCTGCCATCTTCATAAAGTTACTGTTCTGTTGTTAGTTAGCAAGTAGATAAATACAGCATAATGTTTTAAGGGTTGAGATGAGAAAGAACAGGGCACTAGTAGAGGTGGCAAATTGAATCCCAGAGGAGGTTGAAATGGTAGTGAATGAGTATCAGCGCTTATAAGGCAAAGAAAGAGAAAGGCTACAGGAAAAGGAAAGACCTTTTTTTTTAACCACAAAAAGATTTTGTGGTAAAATTTAGGAGCACATTATTGTGAGAGTGAATATTAAAAAAAAAAAAAAAAACCAAAAAGGAAGAGAGATCTTCATGTGGCTCCAAGTCAGTTTAGCCATTCTGTGGGAATTATGAATCAGGAAGCCGAGGAGGGAAAAGAAACACAAATTCAAGCCTGCATGACTGAACTTTGGAAGACAAAGAGAGTAAGTTCTGGGGAAGCCCACACCACTTGAAAGATTTGTCTTGTAGTTTGCCAAATGTGGTATCTGGAGAACCTTGGCATGTACCAAAATGCCAGAGACACTGTTGTAAACAGGTATATAGGGTGTGGAATGAAGGCTGTGTGTGGAATTCTGTGGAGTAGGAACCCAGTCTAGGAAGAAATGCTTGACCCATCATTCGCTGGTAAATGGATGGAATTGGAGAACATCATTCTGAGTGAGGTTAGCCTGGCTCAAAAAACCAAAAATCGTATGTTCTCCCTCATATGTGGACATTAGATCAAGGGCAAACACAAGGGGATTGGACTATGAGCACATGATAAAAGCGAGAGCACACAAGGGAGGGGTGAGGATAGGTAAGACACCTAAAAAACTAGCTAGCATTTGTTGCCCTTAATGCAGAGAAACTAAAGCAGATACCTTAAAGCAACTGAGGCCAATAGGAAAAGGGGAACAGGTACTAGAGAAAAGGTGAGATCAAAAAGAATTAACCTAGAAGGTAACACCCACGCACAGGAAATCAATGTGAGTCAACTCCCTGTATAGCTATCCTTATCTCAACCAGCAAAAACCCTTGTTCCTTCCTATTATTGCTTATACTCTCTCTACAACAAAATTAGAAATAAGGGCAAAATAGTTTCTGCTGGGTATTGGCGGGGGGGGGGGGGGGCGGAGTGGGTGGTAAGGGAGGGGGTGGGGGCAGTGGGGAGAAATGAACCAATCCTTGTATGCACATATGAATAATAAAAGAAAAATGAAAAAAAAAATATAAAAACACACACAAAAAAAATCACAGAACAGAGATGGTTCATGGATATAGAGGTGCAGTTGGAATAACTTGTAACGCTCTATAGCACAGTAGGGTAACTATGTGTGACAAGTCAATTATATGTTTCAAAACAACTAGTGTAGAGAATTTTGAGTTTCTTTTTTTTTGGTTTTATTATTTTATTATATTATTGTTGTTCTGGGGGTACATTGTGACATTCATAAAATTCTTATGATATACCAGTTGAATTCACTCCCTCCATCATTCTCCTTTATCCACCCTCTCCCCTTTCCTGGAATAGTTTGAACATGTCTCATTTTTCCATTTTCGTACTTGAGTACATAATAGTTCCACTAGTTTTTTCACACAACAAAGGATAAATGTTTGAGATGATGAATATGCCCGTTACACTGACCTGATCATTATGGATTATATACATAAATTGAAATATCACACAGATTTACAATTACTGTACTAATTAAAGTTTTAAAAAATATTTTGAAAAGTAAATACAAAAAATATGGATATTCTAATTATATACATTAAAAGTCACCATGGGGGGAAGGAATCACAGGAACATACTGCAAAAGCAGAGGCTTGTGGTATGATCTTAAGACGAATATCTTAGCATGTGTAAATCTGAGATTCAAGTACATTTTGTGGTCTGAGTAGGCGCTTTTAGCTAAACATAAATGCAATGTGTGGTGCACCCAAGATGTCATGGTGACTAGTGGAGTCAGTCTGTGACTAAACCTGTGATTCTTTGATACTTAGCTAAACTGAAAAAGTGAAATCTGAATTTTGATTCTGAATCCTAAAATTTGTGTTTTTTACTGCAAAGATTACTTCTTTCTCAGATGAAATTATTAAGCTTTAGGAAGACTCTGGAAGTTTTTTGGGGGTCAGTTGGGGATCTTGGTTGGGTTTTTAAGAGGTTGTCAAAACCACTATATTTTTTTCTTATGCTCAGTAACAATTGAAAATAAAGTAAATTAGATAATGATATATTTGTACTCCAGCTGTGTTTAAAAAACTGCAGTGTGTCAATAGCTTAGAAGCTATGAAGTCCATATTTTTGAAACAAACTGAATCTATTTATGCAGAATAAAAGAGTGAGTAGAAATGAAGATGCTTCACTGGGGAAATTTTTCATGATGTCTTGCCAACCTTGTGCCTCTCTCCCTTCCTCTTCATGGTTCTTCCATTATGGCTGAACTCTGCGACCATATTATTTGTAATACAATTTTGAGTGTGAAAAGTGGTATTGTTAAAAATAATGCCAGGGCAATGCCATCAACTAAGATGTAAAGGGTTTTGTTCATTTCACCTCACCTCTGTTTTTAACACTCATCATCTTCTGTATACCCATACACAATATTTATATGTCAGATGTGTGCCGTGTTTGTCTTTCTCATTGAACTGTGGGCTCTTTGTGGGTAGGAGCTCTATCTTAATCACCTTTGCTTAGTATCTCCGTTCTACAACCCAAGGCCTGGCACAAAGAAGGTTCTTAGTAACTGATGGTGGTGGTGGAGGAGGATATATCAATGGATATATTGGAAAGAAGACAAGTTTCTGGATTGGTGAAGAAGACTGGAGAAGTTATTGATGGTAGAGAGAAAAGCAATTACATATATCATAGAATTGCTTACAGTGCTCATGAGCAGGGTGTTGCAAATACATCAGCCCTTGTGGAATGAAGTAGAATGGAATAAATGCCAAGAAACGAGGAGACCAGCTGGGTGCCGGTGGCCCACATCTGTAATCCTAGCTACTCAGGAGGCAGAGATCAGGAAGATCGTGGTTCAAAGCCAGCCCAGGCAAATAGTTTGTGAGACTATCTTGAAAATACCTAACACAAAAAAAGGCTGGTGGAGTGGCTCAAGGTAGAGGCCCTGAGTTCAAACCCCGGTACCCAAGACCTGAACGAAGGAAGAACCAACAGTTTGGTAGATCATCCGAACTATTGTTTCGTGGGTGTTGTAAGGAGGGGTGTTGCACATAGAAACATGACTGCTAATTTTGTTGTCTCATTAATGGAACAGATGAGAGGCTAGGCATCAGTTTGAATTTGGAGGTACATGCTAGGTAAGCATTAATACTTAAATGATAAAAGGAGAATAGCTTCTCAAAGAATTTTGATACTTCTGCTTCCAGCTGAAACCAAGAGATTCAGAGGCAGCAAAAATGAAAACAAGGAAAACGTTAATGGAAATTTTGAACCTAGAAAAGGTTTGGTTTGAGTTTTGAAGGAAAGTCTGGGTTGGTTTACTGCTCCCAAGTACTGCTGTTATGATTTGCTGGCTCTTAATTTGTTTATGATATTTCACTTATTTAATATTGTCATGTTATGTTGTAATTTTTAAGGGTGGGCCCCCAAATTTGGCAGCTTAAGCAAGGCTTCTACATTTACTGCAATGCTTAGGAGGTTAAACTCCCCAGAAGAGGCTTGCATTGCAAGAGTGTGGGCCACTCTGCCTCAAATCAGCAGTTCTACTTGGGAGGGTTTTGCAAAGTCTTCTAAGAAGGGCTTTCCATCTTGCATAGAATGGTAACAGTTTAATTAAAGCAACATGTATACATAATTTAATAAGTGATTGCCAGAACTGATTTTTCTCTAATCACAATAATAGTAAAAACAGTTTTTTAATTAAAACATAGGAAATTATGAATTGCCTATGCCTCGATCTCTAAATATTTGGGTCCATAGGAACCCTACTTTCCAAGAATCTGTGGATGTTTTAGTCTATTCAAAGTGGGCAGATCAAGCTCCAGGCTTTTATTATGAATGTGGAAGGTTTGCATATGAAACTCTCATCTCTTTTCCTCAAAAAATTTTTTTTTCAGATCTTTTTTATTTTTCTTAAGAGGAGAGATTTCCCTTGTTGGGGGTCTGACTGCATTTGGGGGCCCTAAATGAGTTCCTGGGTAACTGGTGAACTTCTCTCTTCTCTATTTAAAGAACCCTCTTGAATGCCCACTTATTTTATCTATACATGTTCCTTTAAGTTACTACCTAAAGAGTTTACCTCCATGTGACAAAGCTGCTTATTTTAATGCTCCTCACTACTCACTTTTTATGCTGAAATTATGCATATTTGAGTTGCAGTTTGGAAATGGTGATAAGAAAGAGCCTTCTTCTTAATTAAATCATTGGTTAACCTGATGAACCTCTTCAGAAGCCAAATTATTTAATTCTATGAAAATCCAAACCTATCGGCTTTCTATTCAGCCGCATCACATTAAAATTTACTATGTAATATTTCCTTGCTATAGAGATTTTAAATTCTCTAAAACTAAAATGTGCATGAACATAAATGTAGTATGGCATGATACTTTTCACAACTGCAAAACTTGACTCATGCTTGGGTGCTCAGATAAAGCGCAAAAGTGTTGGGAAAACTAGTTGATTAAATTAAGAAGGTGCCGTGTTTTAATAAGTAAGCTAGCAAATTTTGGACAACTTGACTGTCTTCCAGTATTTCTTTAACATTCGATATAAAGTTTCACAGGCATTTAACACAGTTTATTATTTTCTTTCCTAGAGAGACATCTTCTCTACGGACGACCTGCAGTGCTCTATCGGACTAGATATGATATCTTATATCATTCTGACTTTGAAAGTGGTTACAGTGAAATATTCTTAATGCCACTCTGGACGTCATATACTGTTTCCAAACAGGTCATTGAAAAAATTGAGTTCTATATTCTTCAGTTTATTACATTCATTGCATCAATACAATAATTGCTTGCTTAATAGAAGTTTGTCTTAATTTTTTCCTGAAGAAGAAATTCTGTTTTGATTAATCTATTGTAAGATATTTTGACTAGTCTTCACTCAAATGTCCTAATAATTCCATGGTAAGATGTTCAGTGTTATAGGGAGCATATTAATTCTTTCATTTAACCCTCCCAAGCACCTAAGATTACAGGTGTGAGCCACTGTGGCTGGCTAGAATTTTTTTTTAAATGAGTCTGAATATCAGAATATGAGCTATGGTAAGCCAGCAGGGCTTAGGTTTGGACTCTTCATAATAGACCAATCTCCTATCAGTATGTCCACATTTTTACTCGGCTTGATTTTTGCAGAGTTATTCCAGAAGTCATCAAGTTTGGTTGGTTTGTTTGATTTAGTAGATGTTAACTTTTAGAAGAGTTTTCTGTTAGCAGCAAGATTTAGTTGAAAATACAGAGTAGTCCTATAAATTTTGTGCCTACTCATAGCCTCCCCAACGCTCAACGTCTTGCTTGTATTTTAATAAAAGTTTTGCATTGGAGTTTTGGTTTGATGAAGATGAGATTTATCAGAATTAGAAAGATGAATTTGGCAGTTCTGCCCCAAATAAAGCAGAATACCTATGTGCATGCGTTTGTTGTACATTCATATTTAGTCTCTCTATAAAATATACATATGTGTGTGCATTATTTATGCACCTATCCTTTTTTAGAGGGGATATGTCTACTGTATCTAACAGTGTTTCTAAGTGATCATTTGTGGAATCCTATTCATTATTTCAACAGAGGGATTTGTGCTGTATATATTGTTTTACTTAAGACTTTGAAAAGACTTTTGCTCTTTAGTCTTCAAAACAAGAGTTTGAAAATTACAGCTTATTATCTAAATGAGGACTTTTTTGATGGTACTGGGTTCTGAACTCAGGGCCTGGTGCTTTTTAGACAGATGCTGTACTGCTTGAGCCATGCCTCCAACCCTGTTTGATCTGATTATTTTAGAGATTGGGTCTCTCATTTTGCCCAGGCTTTCCTAGATTGATATCCTCTGGATTTCAATCTCCTGCACAGATGGAGGTGGCAGGCGCAGACCACTGAACCCAGTTATTGGTTGACATGGCATCTCCCTGACCTTTTTTCACGGGCTGGCCTCCAAAAACAATTCTCCTGATCTTAGCCTCCCAAGTAGCTAGGATTATAGGCATAAGCCACTGGCGACTGGCTAGGATTTTTTTTTTTTTAAAGAACTCTGAATATCAGAATGTGAGCTATAGTAAGCCAGCAGGGCTTAGTTTAGACTACTTATAATAGAACAATCTACTGTCAGTACATTCATATTGCTAGGCTGTTTCTGCTGTGGCATTACTGACTGCCTCTGATCCTCTGCAGGCTGAGGTCTCTGGCATCCCTGAGCATTTGACCAATTGCGTCCGCCCTGATGTTCGTGTTTCTCCGAGTTTTAGTCAGAACTGTTTGGCCTACAAAAATGATAAACAGATGTCCTACGGATTCCTCTTTCCTCCTTGTAAGTTATAGAGCATTAGGCTCTGATCACTCTAGAGGGTGTCCTGTGCGTGCTGGAGGGTAATAATTGCTAGTGAGGGTTTCAGTAGCTCAGGTTTTCTTCAAGAAAGAACACTTAAGAGATCCTGATGTCAACTTCTATGGGATTCTTATGGAATTCCACCCCCGCCCCGGTCAAATGACAAACTTTGAAAAATCCAGTTTTCCAGGAGAATTCTAAAGTGTGAGGGAAACCTCTTGTTCCTCCTTACATTAAATGAGAATCTGAGAGTGAAATAGTAATCATTAGGGCATTAATTATTCCTTTAAGTAATGCTATAGAGGTGATCTAAACATTAACTAGTTCTCATTATTTTACTGACATTTTAAAAGTCTAAATTGCACTAAGGTAATCAAGGAATTCTTTTACAAAATACTTAGTAGAAAAAAAAACTAAAAAAAAACAAAACAAGCAAACAAAAAAAACTTAGTAGACTTAACAACTATGTACGAAGAAAAGGACTGTAAATAATTTGAGAGCACTACTGAATGAAGAAAAGAGATTGAGTGGGAGGAAAAGTCCTTTAAAGGAGGTAATAAGTAGACATAAAAGAGTAGGTCCACTCCATTCTATTTGCACCATTTTAGAAAACTGTTTTTCTGTTGATGTAGATTCTGGTAAGCAATGTATACTATTTGCTTTCCTAATGTTTAGATCTGAGCTCTTCACCAGAAGCTAAATATGATGCATTCCTTGTAACAAATATGGTTCCAATGTATCCTGCTTTCAAACGTAAGTCCAATATTTACTTAATAAACTGTTACTTACAAAAATGAATATTTCTAAATTTACCACTTACCTTTTCTACCTCTATATTGATTTAAATCATAATAATACCTTTCCTGTGTTTAGCTTTTATAATTTTTGAAGATTTTTCATGTAAATTCTCTACTGTTGACCCAAAATTTGGTTCTGTGAAGGAAGTTGGCAGATACTTGTTTATAATCAAGAAATTGACATCATAAGTAGTGACCCAAGTCACAAATGGTAGAAGCTAAACTAAATCAAGTTTGCGTTTTTCTTCTAACCTGCATTTCTTTCTATTTTAATGGTCATTATTTAGATGGCTAAAAAGGGTCTTCACAAAATTGTGGAGGTAATTTAGCAGCAATTATAGTTATTTATTGAACAGTGCAATAAAAAGCCACTAATGTTTCTCTTTCTTTAGTGTACCCATGTACTCTGAATGTTGACCCTGAAACCCAGGAAGACCTTAGGGGGTCTTCTGATTCATCAGATTATTAATTTCAGATAGTTTTAGAGCTGTCGAAATATTGTTTTAATTTCTTTGAATTCATAATTTGTATATGACATAAATTTTTTGGGGTAATATTGATTCTGTGTATTGTATAGATGCAACAAGTCCTGGCCTCCAAAACCAAGTTTCTAGTCTTTAAAGTATGACTACTGGCTTTGTTGATCATAAAAATGCCATTTAATTTCTCATTTGTAAAATTAAGAGATTTTATTGTGTGAGTATTAAAGCTTACATGGATTCTAAAGCTTACATGACTACATTGGCAAGTGACCAAAATGATCAATTTTCCAGTTCTCATAATAAATAATTCATTGATTGCCCTCTCCATGCATGCACTCATCCATCCATACAAAGATAGAGAATGCATCATGGAATAGCTTTTACCTCCTTTTACTTCATTTGCAGTAAGCAGACCTATATACTTATTGTGTAGGTTGGAAAAGAAAGCATTTCCTATTTTGACTTGGCAGAAGAAGATTGGGCTGTTACAAAACTCTCGGGGTTGGAATAGAGTCTCAAAATAGGAACAAGTGATTATGGAATGTCAGTTAGTGTCAGGTCTACTTGATATTGGTGAAATAGCTCTTATTGTTTAGAGAAAAAAATGTGTATTTGATGTCCTACTTAGTAAGTGAAGGTTTATTCAAAAAAATAGAATCTATTGCACATTAGAGAAAAAGTCTATTTTAAAAGAAGTTTTCTTAATTTGTTTCAGACCCAAATGAGAAATGTTTCAGAATGTCACATAGGTACATTTGCCACAATATTACTTGGACTGCAGCTTCATTTAATTGCCACAAATCAGAGCTTTCTGGAACTTTTTGACCAACCAGTTTTAAAGGAAACACATGGCACTACCTGAGGCTAGTGTAGAAAAGGTCGTCACAGAGAGCTTGCTGCTTGCTATTTTTCTTTCCTAAGGGAATGTTTTTTCATTGCCACATTTGTGCAAGTTTGGCCTTTTGATTGTTCTTATTGTTCCCTTCCCTTCCCTTCCCTTCTCTTCCCTTCCCTTCCCCATCACTTTCCCCTTCCCCTACCTTTTCTTGCTTTTCCATCTTTTCTTTTTCTTTTCTCAAGTAAACATTTAATCTTTCTCTCACTGTTGTTTTTCAAATAGGAGCTTGCTTTTTTTTTTTTTTTATTAACCATCTATTATTTATTTATTTATTTATTTATTTTCATTTTTCTTTTATTATTCATATGTGCATACAAGGCTTGGTTTATTTCTCCCCCCTGCCCCCACCCCCTCCCTTACCACCCACTCCACCCCCTCCCGCTCCCCCCCTCAATACCCAGCAGAAACTATTTTGCCCTTATCTCTAATTTTGTTGTAGAGAGAGTATAAGCAATAATAGGAAGGAACAAGGGGTTTTGCTGGTTGAGATAAGGATAGCTATACAGGGCATTGACTCACATTGATTTCCTGTGCATGGGTGTTACCTTCTAGGTTAATTCTTTTTAATCTAACCTTTTCTCTAGTTCCTGGTCCCCTTTTCCTATTGGCCTCAGTTGCTTTAAGGTATCTGCTTTAGTTTCTCTGCATTAAGGGCAACAAATGCTAGCTAGTTTTTTAGGTGTCTTACCTATCCTCACCCCTCCCTGTGTGCTCTCGCTTTTATCATGTGCTCATAGTCCAATCCCCTTGTTGTGTTTGCCCTTGATCTAATGTCCACATATGAGGGAGAACATACGATTTTTGGTCTTTTGAGCCAGGCTAACCTCACTCAGAATGATGTTCTCCAATTCCATCCATTTACCAGCGAATGATAACATTTCGTTCTTCTTCATGGCTGCATAAAATTCCATTGTGTATAGATACCACATTTTCTTAATCCATTCGTCAGTGCTGGGGCATCTTGGCTGTTTCCATAACTTGGCTATTGTGAATAGTGCCGCAATAAACATGGATGTGCAGGTGCCTCTGGAGTAACAGTCTTTTGGGTATATCCCCAAGAGTGGTATTGCTGGATCAAATGGTAGATCGATGTCCAGCTTTTTAAGTAGCCTCCAAATTTTTTTCCAGAGTGGTTGTACTAGTCTACATTCCCACCAACAGTGTAAGAGGGTTCCTTTTTCCCCGCATCCTCGCCAACACCTGTTGTTGGTGGTGTTGCTGATGATGGCTATTCTAACAGGGGTGAGGTGGAATCTTAGTGTGGTTTTAATTTGCATTTCCTTTATTGCTAGAGATGGTGAGCTTGCTTTATTGCAAATAACTATCCAGGTGTTTTGGCTCTGGTAGGCTGCTCTGCTATTCTCATCCAGAGTAGAGTATCAGATGATATAGAATAGTAGAAGCTCTGTGAGAAAAATGGCTAACTACTTTTTAATAAAAAGAGGAAAGAAGTAGTAACAGACCGAAACTCACAACTCCCTTGTAGAATAAGAGTGTAGTGAACCTATATTTGAGAACCAATTTATTGCTTGCCCTTTCTGTCCTCTGTCATTCCCTTCTTTTATTCTCCTTTTCCATCCCACTCCTCTTGGCCAGAATGTATACTGAGCTGAATGGACAAGGGCATCCACTGCAGAGTGTGACAGTGAAACTGAGAAATGAATGATAGAAGAGAGACCAGACTTACACAAAGCAAAGAATGAGTTTCTAGGAAGAAAGAAGAGAAAATATAAAAATTTATTTTGGAATAAGCTTGGCAAGGTTGGAGGGCAAGAAGGAAGCCCTGCACCGGAGAGGGGAAGGGAAGGAAGTAAAATCATACAGAGCTTATGGATGGGTGGGTGGGAGTTGAATTTTTATCTTTAATAAATAATTAGAAGTAATAATTACAGAATGGGAAATCATCTGGATTGTTAGAAGTGGTTAGATGGATGGATGGGGGGGATAGTATTTGTGTGTATAAAAGAAGAGAGAAAGGGAAGTCTACCATATGGAGAGTAGGCTACAGGGAAGTATGAGCTTCCCACAGGAAGTAGTCTTCCATGATAGTTCATTTGTGACAGAATGGTAACTTAGGACAGGATTGAATATGGTGAGAGATAGCCAGATCTGGGATTCCTGGATTGCATTTTAGAGATAACACTGACAGTACATCTTCACATGGAAATACTAGAGACAATTCCTAGGATTTTGGCGTGAACATCTGGGTGAGGGCCATTGACTAAGATGGAGAAGGCAAGGGACAGACAGGATTGGGATGGAAAAGCAGGAATTCTGTTTGGGTAATGTTTTGTATGATAAGACTCTTAGATATTCAAGTGGATTATGAGATGGGTGGATAGATAACATGTTTAAAGCTCCATGGGAAGGGTTAGGGCTAAAAACAAACTTGGAAGTAAGCATATTGATAAGCTAATGAAGGAAGAGAAGATAAAGGAAGGCCTTTTCTTTTTCATGAAAACATTTTTATTTATTTATAAATTTATTATTTAGAATTTTTTAAATTATTGTTGTACTGAGAGTACATTGGGACATTTGCAAAAGTTCTTAAGATATATCATTGTTGAATTCATCCCCTCCATCATTCTCCTTTATTCACCTTCCCCCATTCCTAGAATAGTTTTAACAGGTCTCATTTTTCCATTTAGATATGTGTGTACATAATATTTCCTTATTTTCATTTTCTCAGAAACGCCATACTTCCTCTTTTGTAATCTTGTTGTGTATCTGGTATGTTCTGCCTCCACGTCTTTGCCTAGGAAACACCTGCTCATCTATCCTTCCGATTTCAGCTCAGAAACTTCATCAGGAACTCCTTCCATACTTATTGGACTAAGTTAAATTCTTCTACCATTGTCTCATAGCTCTATATTTTTCCCTTTGTTGGTTCACAAATGACACATACAGATAATGCTTGAAAATAGATTCTTCTCATGAATCACAATATCTCTGTTGTCACACATATAGATAATGCTTGAAAATAGATTCTTCTCATGAATCACAATATCTCTGTTGTCTCTTGGCTTGTAGAATGCGTCTTAGATAGAATTTGGCTAAAGAAAGGAGTTTTGTTCATGAGGAATTGATTTTTGTCTTTGACAGGGATATGGAATTATTTCCAAAGGGTATTGGTGAAGAAATACGCTTCAGAAAGAAATGGAGTTAATGTGATAAGTGGACCAATTTTTGACTATGACTATGATGGCTTACGTGACACAGAAGATGAAATCAAACAGTGAGCTTTTCATTTCCATTCAGTGTGTGATGCTTAAGTTCTAAGACATCACTCAAGGATATTTTTCAAATATTCATGTTCCAGAGAAGAGTTGATACCCCTCAAATATTTTTTATTTGAATCTTTTTGAATTCTCCAGTTCTTTTGGAACTTTGATTAAATGTAGTATTGTTGATTAGACTGTAATTTTGTATTTTTGTCATAAATCAATACAATTTTCCACTCTACAAAAGAAAATATATCAAAATACTTTAAAATTATCATTTATTATTCAACAATTCTTCAATGGGAAGATGATTATTTGGGGAACACTTTTGGAAGTATTTATATTTTCTGAGTCAGTGTATCTCATGAGGAAATTGCATATAGATTTTGAATGAAAGTATTTGTCTCTCTTTCCTTGATGCTCTTGGGGATATAAAAATATAAGGTAAGCACTGTGCTCACAGAGGACTCATAGTCAACAGAAGAAGATAATAAGACACATACCACAAATTCAGAATACGTTGTCATTGAATTTTATATATGTATGAAACAATGAGAGAGCAGCACAGAATATAAGAGCGATCTAATTGTGATTTAGAGAATAAAGTGGTATTTTAAATATACAGATAACTAATAAAGTAGAAAATATAATATTTCTTTTACAGCCACTCATAGGAGAAATTCATCTTAATTATACATTTATTTTGTTACTGATCAATTATGATAGTTTTAGCCAAAATTATTATTTCAATCATAATTTCAATATTGGTAAAATGACTAAAATTGGAACAGCAGAAACCCATGTAAGAAGTTGCAAATTTCTGTACTTTTTTTCTCTACTGGAGGAGACATATACCACAAGGCTTATCACTAGCACTCTATCTACAGTGCTTCTTTTGGTGAATGAGTTATTTTCCAAGTTCAGTTTATCATTTAGTGTCACATGACTGTGGTCTATTTTGTACAACTCTATACAAGTTATCTTCCTGAAACATGAATCTAATATTGACACTCCTTATCATAAAAACTTTCAATGGAGCCTCATTGCCAAAACAGTAACCTGATGAAATCCTCAAACTGTCTTTTATTGATATTTCCAGTTTTTCTTTTCTACAACATTGATCTGTTCAACATTTTCTGCCTCCAACTCTTAAATTGTAAGCCATTTTCTTTTCCTGGAGTATTTTTTTCATTCCTCCAGGTGGAGGGAGGAAGGGGATTTCCAGGCAGAAAAAAAATATATGTTCAAAGGTATATGGGCTGGTGCTAAGAAGTGAAAGATTACTCAATTAAGTGGGAATTAATTTGAATGACTTAGATAATAGTCATTTGTGACCATTTAAATAAGAAAGGTTCTATGTCTCTTGTAATTGTATTTTACTTTCTTGTTTCAGGTATGTGGAAGGCAGTTCCATTCCTGTCCCAACTCACTACTATAGTATCATCACCAGCTGCTTAGATTTCACTCAGCCTGCTGATAAGTGTGATGGCCCCCTCTCTGTGTCCTCTTTCATCCTTCCTCACCGATCTGACAATGATGAGAGCTGCAATGTGAGTTCAGAAACACAGTCCTTCAGGATATGCTTTCATACTTAAGCTTTGTTTCTAAATTTATATTCCCATGATTGTACTAGAAAATATTATAAAGCATTTGGGTTATCTAACAAAATGGAAAGAAGGACCTAGGCAGGACTTTTTCTTTTAAATACATGGGAACTTGATGTTCCAGTGGACATTTATTGTTCACTGTGTGTATGTGTGTGTGTGTGTGCATGCAATTTTAATATAGTTCTATTTGTGTGTTCAATTTGTGTGGGCAAATAATGACAGTGTCCACATGTTTTGAGCTTCACAAAATGGATATGTATTTTGTAAAAAGAAAGTAGAAAGTAATAAAATTTTTGATAATTGTTGGAGCAGAATAAGAAATCAAGGGAGGATATTATATTATTCTCTCTACTTTTGTCGATGATTGAAAATTTCTATAGTAAAAGCTTTTTCCGAGAGAGAGAGAGAGAGAGAGAGAGAGAGAGAGAGAGAGAGAAGAATACAGGCTTTATTATTCAGCTCGTGTTTTGCTACTAGTTTTGAGGGAGATGTAGTAGTTCTCCTGTTCTTGGGTAGCACAGATGCCTCCTGATTCTCTTTTTTCCATATGGAGACAGCTGGGAGGCAGGATGACATGATGAAAAGGCTCTAGGCAGGAAGATAGGAGCCATGCTATGTGCTCCTGGCCCTGTATGAATTCAGCACTCAGGAACAAATCATATAATCTTTTCAAGTGCCTTTAATGTGATGGACAGTCCTTCCTGCAAGATAAATTTTAGAAATTATACTCTATGCTTTCATTTCTCTTAATAGAAAGAGCAAGGATGTAATCTACAGAAGAAGATGATTAGTCAACACATTGTACTCAAATTCCCAAATTATATAAAATGCTGTAAAAGAAACAACGGTGTATTAGACATACTTACTATTTCTAGACAGCCTACAGTGTGAACTTGCAAATAAAATAGATACAGAGATTGCCATGCTAAAAGCCAAAAAAGGCACAAGAATTTCTTCAACAGAGATTATTGTGGGCAATGTAGCTTTTAGGCTATAGTTTCAATTATGGATTAAAGTGGGGCTATTAATATTCTAAGCAAAATAAAGAATGCAGGAAAAATAGAAATTTGAAAAACAGTCTATAAAGCTAGTTAAATTTGTTCAGAATATTGGAATTGAGGGCAATAGTGGGAGATCAGATTTTAGGAGTTGCTTGGAATCAAATTTTAAGAATAGAATAGTAGCAGTAATAGTACGATAACAACAGTGTGAACAGCAATAGAAATATTAGTTAATATTTCTTGGGCACATGTTATGCAGCTGCACAGTAGTTGCATCATAACATATTATTTTATTATTAACATCTACATATGGTGATTCCCACTTAAACCAGTAGGAGAGCAGAGCTTTAAATTCAAGTCACCTGATTACAAAAGCTTATCATTTTTCCAATTCACCAGATTTCTTTAGTAGAACCTTGAGAACTAGGGAATTTTTCCTATCACTGGTCTTCAGAAGGCTTTGGCAAGATTCACAGAAGTGAGGTCACAGAACTTAAACTATATTGAAGTCCTGGCAATTTGAAAAAGAGGAATGAAAGCCAGAAATATTATTGAAGGATCAATGGTGTCCAGACATGATTGGAGAAGTGAGGAAACTACAAGTGAAAGATGAACTGCTGTCAACTTGTTGGCTTGACATTCTTAATTTAGGTTGCTTATAAATGACAGAGCAGATGCTTGAGTACCAGGCAAATATAACACCTGTGTATAATGTGATAATACTTTCTTTTAGCTTTAGTCATGCTAAAAATTTGTTGGGAAGTACAGTTTTTGCAAAAAAACCAGATACATATGTTATAGAGCAAAATGCAAAAATGTCCTGCATTTTTAAGATAAAACAAAAACTATAAAGACATTTCATATGTGTAATAGACCATTTAGATTCCTTGGAAGTACATTTGTGCAAGTTCTACTGTCACCTTAGGGATTTGGTGATGTGAGAATTTGAAAAGTGTGGTCCAGGTTCAGTGCAAAGACAGTTCTCTTGTTGACCTAAGTTAACCATCTGGAAAAGGAAATCTACTATTATTGCCATTGGTCCTCCTCTGGTTCTTGAGTCTAAAGAGTTTTGAGGCCTCTCTTATACAGTTCATAGCCAGCATACATTTTTATTAATGAGCCCTCTATCTGCATAGACACCTGTTCTGCTTTGGGCTTTATCTTAAAACTTCTGGGGCTTGAATCAACAAATTTGCATGGGGAAAAGTCAGGTGAAGAATAAAAATACCCACAGCACAAAGATAATAAGCAAATTCATGGATTGTGCTTTTGTTTGCATTAATTTTTCCATTTAGTTTTAAAGTTTTTTCTTACCTTATTACGTTGGTGCACATGAACTTTAATTCTATTAATTTTACATCTTGCACTATAGTCTCTATCAGCAATTACTTCTGAGCGTCTCCAGCTAACATCAGGCAGAAGATATTTCCTTCATGTGCAACGTAGCTTGTAATTCCTAATGACAAATTGAAGACCAGATTTTAGCATGTGAGAACTAGAAGAAATGTCCCTTCAATGAAGTTGGCAAATCACTTTCCAAGGAAAGTAGCACAAGACAGATTTTTACCCCCCTTGAATTCTTATAATTCCAGCTTACCATGATTTAAATCAGAAAACACCTTTCCTCTCTGTCCCCACATTGAAATGATTGCATTTTCAAAGGAAGAAATTGGACTGAATGACCATTGAAAAATCCAACACATGAGCAGAATAGGAAAGTTCTCCTAAAATACCTCATGCTTACTCTGAGGGGCTCCTGACCCATCTGGGGACCTCCTACTTCGTTAATTATATGGTCATAGTGAGGATTGGTCAGTAGCATTGTGGGTTAGGTTATATTTAGGTCTTTCCTTTGAATTGCAGAGATCTTGGTTTGGTTAGGTAGAAGGGTAGGGCTTGGAAAACTAAAATCCTTAGTTCTTCAGCCTGCAAAGCAATTTCTTCCCATTTCTTCATTTTGCCTGGGATGGCCAGGCATCAGTTTCCTGAACCAACACCCTCCTGGTACATATTTAGCCCTGGCACAAGCTACTGTGGCTCCCTGTCCAGGTCTGTGTGGGTTGGAGCTTTCTGAGAAAACCTTTGCAGGTTCTTGGGCTTTGGTGGGTAGCTCACTGAGACCACTAGTGGTCAAGAGTTGGGTGAAAGCATGTCTGAACATTCTTAGTCCCGGAACACACAGCCACCTTTCGACTTCTAGAAAGATTCTTGGGGACCAATGCAATTCAAGGGGCATTAAGAGGTGAAATCTTTCATAAAGATACTCTTGCTCCTTTCTACTAATGAGGCAAGTGCTTCTCCATAGGGGCTCTTGGATCTTATTCTTTCCCCAATTTCCCTCCAAAATGAAATCTTTTTAAAATGCAAATGACTGCTTCACCCAATTTACCTTTTAATTTTGAGTCAGACATGAAATAAATTGTTCCATGGGGGACATCTGAACATCCTTCATTTGAAATTTGTGCCATCAAGGCCATCTTATGCAAGTAGCTAGGACAGGAAGAGGTTTCCTTTCTTTCTTCCATGATGTTTGTTTATCTTATTTTTATTTTCTTTCTTCCTTTCCTTTTTTCCTACTTCCTAGGAAGCTGCTGAATTAAGCATTATTGACCTTGGGAAATTATGAGGAAGTGAGGTCTTGAGAGATCAGTTAGCTTGATCAAGGTCTCATAGCTAGGAATTGGCAGTAGAACCACATTTCGCAGTCACACTTCTTGGGCCCTAAAGTGTCAGATGTATGAACTGAGCCGCTTCAAGTCAAACTGTACTGAAATTTCAATTGATTGCAGACTAATAGATGATGTGGTCAATATAGTGTCTTGGAAAGCACACACATAGTTTTGTAAATTAGGCACAAGCTCTTCCTCTTCTTGGGAAGCAGAAGAGCACTCTGAATTACTTGTGCTCTGTGCTCATCCTTGCATTTGACAGCCCAGAAAAGAAACAAATTATTATATTCTCCAGGGTCTATGGTTTTCTTAATTTTGATTTATGTTCTGACGACCTATTGAGAACAGAGCCTTCTCACACCCCATGTCTCATTTATTTGGGACAGCTAATTGCTGTTGAAAATATTGACAGCCAAGGGTAGGTACTTGTGGTGCATTACCAGCAGGAATAGAATAGAGTGACAAGAAGGTCAGGAAGGAATGACATGCATTGGCTCTGCGTGTAGCAATGTGTAGAGGCCATTTGTGGACTCAGAGTAAAATGACCATTTAGAGAACCTCTTCTGGAAAACTCTGACTCTGATTGCTTTATTTCCATTGCAGAACTCAGAGGATGAGTCGAAATGGGTAGAAGAACTCATAAAGATGCACACAGCTCGTGTGCGTGACATCGAACATCTCACCAGTCTGGATTTCTTCCGGAAGACCAGCCGGAGCTATTCAGAAATTCTGACACTCAAGACATACCTGCATACGTATGAGAGCGAGATTTAACTTTCTTATCAGTGCAGTGCAGTCTTATTAACTGGTGTATATTTTTATATTGTGTTTGTATTTATTAATTTGAAACCAGGACATTAAAAAACACTTAGTATTTTAATCCTATACCAAATCTGACATATTAAGCCTGAATGACTCCACTGTTTTTTCTTTAATGCTTGATTTAGGTAGTCGTGTGTTCCAAGTAGAGCTTGTAATAAATACTGCAGCTTGAGTTTTTGGTAGAAGCTTCTAAATGGTGCTGCAGATTTGATATTTGCATTGAGGAAATATTAATTTTCCAATGCACAGTTGCCACATTTAGTCCTGTACTGTATTGAAATACTGATTTTGTAAAGTTGCATTCATCTGCTGTTAACTATGACAGACATATTTAAGCCTTATAGACCAATCTTAAATATAATAAATCACACATTCAGTTTTGTTCTGGTTTTGTTTGGTGTTTATTTCATTCATAAATTAGAATTTGCTTCAGGTACATATTTGCATATATGTAAGGAACACATTTCCTACCCTGGGTTCTCTCCCAGGGCTTTCTAGGTATTTAAGTCCAGTGGCCTGGATGAGATGGTTGAGGAAAACCAAAAGGGAACAAGTAAAAGGAATCAGAAGAACTCCTGAATACTCTCTCCCAAACTGTCTTTATTAAAAATATTTTGAAGTTTGGAAGTATAGTCTCTTTTTAATCAAGTTGGTTGAAACCCCTAAGAAGTGGGCCCAACTTAAACTCTATTAAGCATATATTGTGCACAAGGCATTGACCCAAGAATCATGAAGGATGTGAAGAGAAGTAAGACTGTGAGCTGAGATATAGTCATAGCATGTAATTAATCAATCAAAGTAGAGATTAATAAGGGCCGAGTGAGAAGTGTTAGTCCCAATTACAATATGACAGAGGGTCTGAGTAGTGTGTAGGGTGATTTCAAAAGGATATAGTTATGACTCTATATAATAATAATTCATGGAGGCAAGAAGTCATTTAAAAGAATTTAATTGTTTTGACTATCATGCAGAAAGATTATAGTTATAATATTAAATGTTGTCACTAATATATTAGTGTTGTCATATTTCTAACAGTTGCTAATCTCTCTTTAAAAAAGGAGAGAATATTGCTTTATTTTCATTATGCTAATTATAGTAATTATTTCCTATTTCCCAGTGAAATAGGCTTTTAATTTCTATAAAAATATTCCTTTAAAATACATTAATTTAAAAAGGAAACGTGACAAATAAAAATTCCTTAAATCAGAAGTAGGAAGGCAGTACGGGGAATTTGTGAAAAATCATGGAGACAGTAAGAGAAAAACTGAAGTTTGAGAAAGACAGCCAGAGGACAACGCTGTACAACATGATGGTGGTGCTGCTTATAATCGCTGTTTATTGAGCACCTAAGTGTGTCTCTGACACTTCATATGCCTTACATCTAAACACTGCAAAAATGGAAAGTTCAGGAGAATTTTATGGAAAGGCAAAAATGGGGATATGAATGAGGAAGAATACTTAAGTTGGACTTTGGAGTTTGAAGTTGGCTGTAAGTAAGGTACAAATGAATAAGAATATGGTTCATTATTCATTCTCTATTCAGCAATGACTTATTGAGCATTTACTATATGCCAGAGCCTATATTTGCCACTAGAGATAAAATAGTGAATAAAATAAATGTGGTCCCTGACCTCATAAAACTTACTTTTTACTGAGAGAAAGAGATCCTATTTGAAAGGTCTAAAGTTTAGCTAGATATACTCTGGAAAGAATTAAATGCACAAAGAGTGACAAAGGATGGAAAGGAAAGAGTCAGTTAGTGACATTCTAGCCAAGAACTCTGGATGAGAAGAACTGGCTTTGAGGAGAATAGGGACAAGAAGGAAGAGTGAGGTCAAGGAGGGCTGGCAGTGGGAAAAATCTTGGGATGTGTAAGCATCTGAGCTCTGGGTCAGAATGCTGCAGCACCGAGGTAGGTAGGAACCAGGTCAGGTCATACTGAGGCTTGATAGCCCAATTGAGGCATTTTGATTTTATTCAAGTTGCAGTAGGGCCAGTGGTTGTTCATGCCCATAATCTCAGCACTCCAGGGAGGAGGATTGAGAGTTTGAGGCCAGCATGGGCTACATAGTGAGATCATGTCTCAAAAACAAAACATGACAACAAAAAAAATGCAACAAAACAAATAACCAAAAGCGCAATGGGAAGTAACTGAAAAGACTCAAGCAGGAGTTTGACAGGATATAACTTAAAATTTTAGTATATTGGCCTGGATATGTAATAATTACGTACTATGCTCTGGATATAAATCCACATAAAATAGGTGTAAGAGGGTGCTCTGATCAAATGCTGTAATTGTCTTTCCAAAGTAGAATTGCAAGGGAGAAGGGTTAAGTCTATTTTTAAAAGTAGTTGCAAGCTCCTTGCTAAACTAGATTTCTCTAACACCTCGGATTGAACTCAGCTCAAAATAGGTTTTACCTGAGGCTCCTTGGGAGAACAGTTGCAAGTTCAGTTGAATACTGCTGCTCTATTTTTAATCCTTAGGCCAAGTCTTTCTTTCTCACAAATAAACTTCAGACCCAGAGAGAACACGAGCCACTGTGTATTCCAGGTAAGTGGCTATGCCGATAAACACATGTCATTAATTGTGCGGTTATTTATGAAAGTCCCTGAATGGACAGGGACTCTGTTAAAATGAAGTCTAGAAGGCTATTTTAAGTTGGGGTAATTTTTTTTTTATATATTGAGACCTTAGTCCATTCATGCTTTCATTGAACAAGTTGCAAACCACTTGCTAGCATGGTGGTCCTGTTTGAGCGGATTGGTTCAGAAACGGCCTCTCTAAAATGAGCTCATTGTAATGGGGTAAACCAGGAAAGCAGCCACATGGTTTCCCAAGGGTGAGAACATTCTGAATTGTTTATATGAGGGTTGATTTTTTTTCTTTTTAATCTCTGAACAAAAGCAATGCTTGATGCCAACTTGGTTTGCGTAACTTGGCCCAGGAGCCACGACCTCTAACTTCCTTTGCCCGATTTTCCTTGTGGTGGTTGTGAAGAGGGTGGCTGTGGATGAGTCCAGATGACTCCTCCTGTTTACATTTCTCTTACTTCAACTCTCCCGCGCTATCTGCTGAGTCAGGACCAGGCTGCCCTGTGGGTGGGAAGTGGTAAAGGCAGTGAGAATTCTCCCATGGCTTTGAGGACAGAGATTATTTGGGCCAGTGATGAACACAACTCAGATGTTCAAGTTTATAAGCTGGGGTATAGAGAGCACTACTGGAGGTCCAACGAGGGTGGTAATGGTTCCTGTTTGGGCTGCATTTCTAGGAAGGCGGCATCCTTGACCCCTCTTGTCAAGGATGTCCAGTTCTGGCTAGAATACAAAAGTGAAAAAATGAGTTCTTTCTTCCACTCCTCTTTTTCCTCCCTCTCCTTCTTTTTTCTCTCCTCCCTTTTCCTTCCATGTTCTCCCTTCTCCTCCTCCCTCCCTCCCTTTCTTCCCTCCTCTTGTCTGCCTTCTTTCCTTCCTTCCTTCTTTCCTCACTCACTCCCTCCCTTCCTTCTTTTCTTTCTTCTTTTTTTCTTCCTTCCTTCCTTCTCTTCCTCCTTCTCTTTCTGATCCTCCTTTTTCTCTTCTTCCAGCTCTATTGAGGTAAAACTGACATAAATAAACTGCACATATTTAAAGTATACGCTTTGATAAACTTTTACACGCAAGTACATCCATGGAAACATCAATATAGTGCACTTGTCCATTATATCCAAACATTTCCTCATGTCCCTCAGTGACTGCTTTCACTTCCAAACCATATCACCCCCTCCCCAGTTCCCAAGCCTGGCTCTGATTTCTGGCACTATAGATTAGTAGACATTTTATGGAGTTTCATACTATGGAATACTACATCAGGCATAGCTTGTTGTCTGGATTTTTTCATGTTGTAAAGTTATTCTGAGACTCATTCAGAGTGTATCAATCATCTATTCCTTTTTAATTGTTGAGTAGTATTCTACAGTATAGATGAACAATGTTTGCTTATTCATCTGTTGGGGAGCATTTGTGTTATTTTCAGTTTTTAGCTATTATAAACAAAAGGCTGTTGGGAACAATTCTGTACTAGTGTTTGTAGAAGATATGTGCTTCCATTTCTGTTTGGTTAATACCTAGGTGTGGGATGGCTTGATAATATGGTAGATAGTTATATATTTAGCTTTGTAAGTAACTGCCAAACTGTTTTCCAAAGTGGTTGTTGTATATTACATTCCTACAAACAGTGTATGAGAATTCCACTTTCTTCACATGTTTGGCAACTCTTGGTGTAGTAGCCTTCATTTTAGTGACTCCAAAAAGTGAGTAGCAGTATTTTGTTGTTTTTATTTATGTTTCGTTAATGACTATCAGTGTTCAACATCTTTTAATGTGATTATTCACCATCCATACATTTTAAATAAATGTCTGTTGACATAATTTGGTCATCTAAACATTGAGTTGTTTGCTTGTAATTTTTAGGAGATCCTTCATATCTATTTTGCGGCATTTATTTTCTTAAGCAGAGACTTGTCTTTTTATTCTCTGCAGTATCTTTTGAAGATTAAGTTTAAAATTTTTTGATTACATTTAATTTACTAGTTTTTACTAAATTGCATGCTTGATATGGTATCTAAGAAATATTTGCCTAACTCAAGATGACCAAGTTTTTTTTCCTTTGTTTTGAACTTTCAGGTTTTACCTTTAGGCTTATGATTTTTTTCATATTACTTTTGCATGTGGTACAAAGTATGCATATGAAGTTCAGTTTTGCATATGAAAATCCAGTTTTTCTAGCACTAGTTTTTTAAAAAGACATTTTATTAATTCTTTTGATTATTTTCCACTATTGTCATAAATCAGTTGTATAGCTAGGTGTGTGTTTATTACTGAACTCTTATCAAATTTCTTTGATCTGTTTGTCTATTTTTGTATCAACACATACTGTTTTAATTACTGTATTATAATTTTTTTAAAGTAAGGTCTTGTTAGCCCTGCAAGTTTCTTCTTTTTCAGATACTCAGTCTATTATGTATCATTTGCATTTTCATGTAAATTTTAGAATCAGCTTATCAATTTTTAGAAAGTGCTTGCTGGGATTTTGTTCAATCTATATATCAGTGATTTAAAATTGACATCTTAAATAACAGTGAGTCCCTGACCTATGGACAAAGTGTATTTCTTCACTTTGTAGGTCAGCTTTTATATGTCCAAAATGTCTTTATTTCACACTTGACTTTTAAAGATATTTTCAGTGGGTGAAGAATTCTAGGTTGACAATTATTTCTTTCAGTGCCTCAAATATATTGCTTCATTGTCTTCTGCTATGCATTATTTCTGATGGGAACTTTGTTAACTTTGTCATCTTTTTTGTTCTATTTTCCTGTGACTTCTTCTGTGACTTTCTCTTTTTTTTTTGGTCTGTCATGGTTTTAAGCAGTTTGATTTTTATGAATTTTCATTTGTTTTCCTTCATGTTTCTTGTGGTTGGGATCTGTGAGTTCATACTTTTCACCAAAGTTAGAAAATGTAAGGCTATTATTTCTTCCAATATTGTTTTGGATTATTTCAGGGATTCAAATTACATATATATGTCATTTCTTGAATTTGTTCCATTGTTCATTTATTCTCAGACTTTTTTCTTTGTGAATTTCATTTCAGCTTGTTTCTACTGTTATGTCTTTGAGCTCACCAAATCTTTCTTTTACAAAGTCCAATCTGCTTTTAATTCCATATAGCCTTTTTCATCTCAGAGTTTATAATTTTTATCTATCAAAATTAAATTAGAATCTTTTTTGCATCTCCATGTCTTTTCTTAATGTGCTCTATGTCTTCTACAGCTTCCTGAACACATGGAATAGAATTATAATAACAGTGTTAATGTCTTAGTGTCTGAACTCTAATCCTTTATGCCATTTCCGTGTCAGTTGATGTTTCTCTTCAGCATGTGCTGTATTTTTCTCCTTCTGTGGTAATTTTTAATTATGTGTCAGACATTCAAATTTTACTTTTTGGATGCTTGATTTCTGCATTCCTTTTAATATTCTTGAGCTTTATTCTATGATACAGGTACATTTTGGGGGTGAAAAGTTTCTTGGAAGATTTTCTCAGGAAAAAAATGTGTTGTTTTAAACTTCATGATATGTGATAAGTGCTGTATTAGGTGAGGCTGGGACTTTATTTCGTCTATTTTTGTTTCCACTACTAAGGCAAGACCTCTTTTAGTACTCTAAATGATGACTGTGTCCTATGAAATTTTGTAGTTTGGTTGTTGAGAACTGGTGATGTTCTAATCCCTGAATGAGCTCTGGGCATTGTTCCTCTGATTCTTTCAGGTGGTCCTTTCCCGGCTTTGAATGGCTTTCTCACAGAGAGCTTCACAGATGAGTGTTTGCCTGAACACTGAGGGAAGCCCTCTGGGACATTATGGCATTCTCTCTGTGAAGTTCTCTTACCCCTGGTACTCTACCTAATGCAGTCTACCCATCTTGCCATTTCTGGAACCTCAGCTCGTTCTCTCCAATTCTAGGAGATGATTGGGCTGTGTCTGTGCTCTTCCTCCCTGCTTTGTGGCTCTAAAACTCCCTCTATGCAGCAATCTTGGGCAACCCTATGCCCTTCTCATTTGTTTCCCATTTCTCTGTACTTACCATTCTTTGTCTTGAGTGTTATGGTATTTCATATTTTGTCCAGCTTTCTCATTGTTTCAGGTGGGTAGACAAATCTGGCCTCTCCGTTCCTTCTTGACTTGATCAGTGTTCTTGCTCTTTGAAGGCAAGAGTTCACTCACGTTTATTTTCCCTATTTCCCTAAGCACTGTACCTTGAGCATATGAGGCAATAAATGCAGTTCTATGCAAAACTGAATCCATTTAATGTTTAACCTGACATTTAACTTAATGAGTAAGACTGAAATAAGCACAATAAATATACAAATGCATAAAATGGTTTTTCTCTTTAAAATCCTTACATTATAGTGGATTATAAATATACATTAAAATATATTTACAATGAGAAATACATTTTTCCAGTTTGTGGTTTTTCTTTTTTAAATTTATTTCTTTTTAATTAAAAAAATTAAGATATATTCATTGTACAAGAGGGATTCATGGTGACAATTCCAAATAAGCTTATATTATACATTGGTTACATCATCCTCACTGTCTTTCCCCTTCAGCCCCCTCCCTGACCCACTTAAAGCAGTTGCAAAAGGTTTCTTTGTTCTATTTCATATAAGTATATGAAGTCCATCCACCACATACCCTCACCTTAATCTCCCTCATACAATCCCACACTGTACCTATTTTACAGTCTTGCCTTTCACTAATATTTACTTCTATGTTCAAAGGGGTTTCTCAATGTATCCCTGCTGTGAATCTGCTTTACTTTGGTCCATTCAACCCATTCCCAATGTGACATACTTTTAATGAGAACAGAAAAGAAGAATAACTATACCTTGATGCAGAAATCAGTATCTATCAAGAAACTGCAATAGGCCAAATTCTAAGCTGGTGAATTTATGTATGTGATCTCTTTTACTACTCACAATAATTCTAGGTTCATTTTAAACTTCTCATTTTATAGATGAGAAAAGTTTGTGATGCTGATGCAAGATTAGTTGTGTAAGTTCACCTGGGTAAAGAGCAGAAAGGCAGCATTTGAATCTTTCTCTAACTCCAAGGTCCATGCTAAACTGCATGCCAAGTTTCACAATGGAGCAGGAAGGAAGTAAGAGATCATGAGAGGTATAAGAAGTGATGAAATTTAGGTCAGGAAGTTACTTGAAGGATTAGAAAATGTCTTTCCTGGTGAGAAGTAAAGAAGCCAGTTCTAGCTAACACTTGCTAGAAGAAGCTGGGGTTTTGAAAGATCCAATTAGTTTCATGTAGCATGCTCATGCTGGGTTTGGAATTGGGAAGTTGGGCCAAAAGCTAGACTGGTGCAACTGAGTTCAAATAACAAAGGAATTTGCTGAAATAATTTAAGCTTCATTCTGAGATTACTGGGTTGGTCCTACAAATCACATATTTAAGCCTGGAGAGTGACATGATCAGGGCTGTCAGTTGGAAAACACCATCCTACCTGCTTTCAATGCAAAGGATAATGAAGAATCTTGTCACTGGGTGCAAGGATGAAGACCCAAACAACACCAGTGATGTTGGGTATGCAAAAAAGGGAAAATCCTGATAGATAAGCAGGAGAGTCAATGAAAGAGAGAATGAAGGACAGGAATAATTCAGAGGCTTTTTATTTGGGCAGTTGGGGAGATTATGGGGCCACTAACCAAGGTGTTAAGAAACTGGAGCAGGTGGAAGGAGGACAGGGTAACAAGGAGATAATAAAGCAGTTTTGAAAGGTCTGAACTTGAAGTATGAATAAGTCATTCTGATGAAGATGACTAGGAGGAAAGTGAAAGAGAAGACCCAAGCCAAGGAGAAAACTGAATACCTAGTATGTAGGTATCAGTTAATATGATAGACATGGGTAGCATTGCTTTTGACATATAGAGTGAGATGAACACCAGCATTTAAGGGCAGAATCAAGGAGAAAAGTCTTAGTAGGCAGTGGTAAAAAGGTAGAAATTTGTAGTTACATAGTGCTGGGCAATGCTAAGTCTAAATTTTCTTATCTATGAAAAAGTGATAATTCCAAGTTCTCAAGCTGGCAAAAAAAAATTATGGGAAGAGAATTCATTGAAACCAAAGTTGTCAGTTTCCCCTGTATTTTTATTCCCTCTTCTCAGTAGTATAACTTTTTAGAGTGTTTTTCTGGCTTTGGGATTTTTCCCCCACAGCAACAAAAACAATCTGAAATGAATGAATTTCATGTCTTGTATGAAAGCCTAAACCTACTCGAGAGGAAAAGAAACAGTCTTTAGAATGCCAGAGAGAAAGGGAACTTTCCCTGGATTCAAATATATGCTATGTAATCTTTTTAGGGATAGGGGAAACTGGAAGCCTTGGCTTAGAAACAGAAGACTGACAACCTCAAGGGACCCAGATATTTGAGGCAAAGATATGTGTGCCCAATGCACTTTTCCCATCATTTCCCATTTTCCAGATTCTGATACGGTCTTGGGGGTGGGGTGGGAACCTCAGTAGAAACTGAATTACAACCATGAGTCATGCAAACTAGATGTTCAGATCCTTTAAGAAAATAATTTTGTTTCTTATGGCCTAAGCTGAATATCATTTATACTTGGAAAATGTTTATTAGTACCATGCTTGCCACATATCAGGTATTCAGTGAGCATTAGTTAGATGAAATAGAACTAAGGAAGGAAGGAGCAGCCTGAGAGATGGGGAGATAACCAAGAAACAGTAGCTTTCATAAAATCCAGGGTTAGAGACAATTTTAGAATAAAGGAATCAGTCAGTGATGCCATATCCCAGAAAGAAGTCAAGTCAAACAAGGGAATTCTGAAGTATCCACTGAGTTTTGCAACGAGCAACAAGCAGGTCATCATGGCCTCTTGGAAGTACATACAATGAACTTTTGCGAAAAACAGTCAAACAGGGCTATAGGGAGAAAAGGAGATGACACTGGGGGCAGTGAAGTAACGTGGGAAGGAAATGGAGAAATACAAGCAACTTCAGGAGGAAGGTAGAGTTGAAGGAGGGTTTTATTTTATTGGGGACAGGAAAAAGTTTTCATCAGCTGTTAAGAAGATTTGGAGATTCTGGAAAGGGACCATGAGTAAGAAAATTGAATTATAAACAAATCTGAACTTGAATGCAATTGATGAAGAGTTGGTTATAATAAATTTGCTTTTTCAAATTAAGGAGCTAGTATAAAGTCCATAGAGGCAGCATTATCAAACAATATATGGTTATACCAGAGTTTGTAAAATGCTGCCCTGCAGGCTAGATGAAGACCACAAGCTGCTTACTTTGGCCCATGTATTTAAAAATTGAATTAGTTATCAATACTTAAAAATCAACAAATTTCACATAAAAGCTCAGATTTTTGACCTTTCTTCAAATGTTAAAAGATGTTTAAATTTAGTCATTATGAACAATCCATGCGAGCCTGTATGGCTGCCCTTTAAATCAGGGGTTGGCAAATGTTTTCTGTAAAAATGCTGGATAGTAATTATTTTAGGCTCAGTACTCAGTACTCTACTCAGTACTGCTGTTGAAGTTTGGAAACAACTATAAACATTAAATAAATGAATGGACTTCACTGCGTTCCAATAAGCTTTGTCTGCACAAATTTGAATTTCATATGATTTTCATGCATCAAGAAAAGTAGCTGCTGGGTGTGGTGGTACATGCCTGTGATCCCAGCACTCAGGATGGTTTATATATATGGGTCTTTATATAGATTGTGTCTGTGTCTGCTGCTGTCGATTTCCTTAAGTCTTTCTACTTTTTTTTAATGTTAAAAAAGAGACTTTTTTTGGTTTTAAGTATTGTAATCCGGGAGACATGGGTTCAGATATCTGTGAATCAGCATTTCTTCCACAAGTCTTACTATTCCCCTTTCCACTCATGGTGGAGCCTAAATTGCCATTTTCATTATGTCTGTGCCTTTTTTTCTTTCCTGCTTGCCCTCCTTCATTAATTTACTTTACCTGCCTATAGTCATTTAATTGTGATTCTCATATAGGATGGCCTGACAACTCTGATTGTCCTGGCCTCAGGGTTTTCAGTGCTAACAGTGAGGAGGTCTCAGACTAGGATGAGGGTCCTGCCCTTGTGTTTACATTATTTTGCAGGTTTTTTTTTTTTAGTGCTTTGCCATTAAAAAAGCATCACCACTTTAATTAACTAAAACCCTTTCAGTCCTTTTCTTCCTATGGCTTGGTCATCACAGTAATAACTACTGGTAGCACTGTATTTTAATATGTTAATTTCTTCCACCTTTAAAATGCTAGATCCTGTCTTGTTCATCATTATTCAGAGAACTTTGCATAGTACCCAGCACAGATTTGGTTTCCATTAAACGCTATTTGAATGATTGATCAACCTGTCTCCTAACCTTCTAAGACAAATAATATCATTAGGGATGAAACTCCCTAGGCTGAGATGAAGACAAAATAGCAATCCAGAGGCTTCTATCTTACTCATGACTTCTGGCTTCTAGAAATGAGAGCTGTCTTTTTCCCTGCTGTTGACACTCTTTTTGGGTCATGGAAACAGCACAGGTAGAGACCTGAAACCTTTGGTACTGTTTCCCCATGCTGCTAAAACTCAGTTGCCCACTTGGTAAGATGAGCCCAGTTTCTCTGTTTCCTCTTAAATAGCTTGAATTAGTTCCTTGAGCAAATCATGATTCCATCTTATACCTGGTGAACTTCCTTAGTTATAAGGAAAACATGAGTGTCCTGATCCTGGGTAAGGCTGGGGAGGTCCATTCCTTTTTTGAAAAGCCAGGATCTCACTCATTCAGCTGAATTAAGTGCAAAAGTGCTGCAGCTCCAGAGGCTGTGACTGTCAAGCTTGTAGGGTCCTCACTTGCAAGATCTGGAGAAGAAGGGGAGGGTGGGGGTGGGGAGAGTGGTTTGATTCCAGTATAATTTTCCTCCTTCTGGGAACATTTCAAGTGTGTTCTACAAATGTCAGGGAACCAATGACTCATCAAATGGTAGAGTGTTGGTTTTGGAAAGGGGAGAGGAAGTCACTGCTTTGGAGCTCAGCATTAAGGTAAGATCTCATCTCAGCAGAGGGTCTGAAATATTGGCAGCAATCCCCTGCTCTTTTCCAAGTCTGGGAGGCATGCCACGTCTTCCAGACTGTGAAGCCTCAATCCCCTGAGGACACTGAAGAGACAATGCATGCCTTCTGTCCCACAACACTGGCAAAAATGAAGTTGGGAGAGGCTCTGTTGCTTCAGCTACTCTGGGCAAAAATGAACTTCACAAGAAAAACAGCCAGAATAGAGAATCTTGCCAGACTTTTCCACCCTAGGCCCTTATCTCTGCTCACTTGCTGATTTTGGGAAGAGAGAAAAAGTACAATTATTGAGCCAAAAACATGAGAAGGGGGCAAAACTGAAAGAAGGGGAAAGAGCAGTGGAATAGGACTATTTGGCAAAGAACACACTCTTCCTTATTTGGCACTTATGCCATATGAAGTCATGTTACAGGTGATCTGTATAGCTAATGTAACCAATGTGTTAATACAGAGATAACACCTGGCATTTGAGACACAAACTATGACTAATCCCCTTTCTCATCCTTTACAGGTATCTTGGGCAAAGGCCTATAAGTTTGTGACCACTTCTGTATCCTCCAGAAAGTTTACAATTCTTCTGTCCAGACCTTTTTTTCCCTTTCTTTGAATGACGTGTATGGATGCTGTGTGTGGTTGGTGGCCATGCTGGGGGTTTGGGAATGAAATCCTATGGTCACAAGGCTGGTTCCACCTCTTCTTGATAAAACCTGGTGGTAGAAGGGAGATAAAGGAAGGGAGGTAAAGGAAGGGAGGTAGAGGAAGAGAGGGAGGCAGGAATCTGGCCCTAGTTGTGGGAGGCCATTGTTGGATGCTCACTGTAGAAGGTGACTTATACGTTGTAACTTGGTCTTCAGTTTTTAGCCTTAACTACATTCTGGGATGTGAGAAAAGGGCCACTTGGTGTCCGGGCTCACTAATGTGTAAAGAGATTTTCTATGGCAATTCTCAGATCTTGAATTCCTTGAACTTTAGTATTTGCCTGTTATTTTTCTTACATTGATAAGTAGAAGTTGAACCTATTTTGCACTTGTTCAGATCTGTGTCTGAGTTGTGACGATGCTGGAGAAAGCCACACGGCAGGGCATGGTATTGTTACAGTAACTGCATGACCACGCCCTCCATGTGGCCCATCTGCTCTGTCACCCACTCTCCACAATGACCACCTTCGCCTCGTCCCCACACTGGGCTGTTTTCTGTGCCCTCACTCGGAGCTTCTGACTTCTCTGACTTTCAGAGGAAATTGAAGCCACCAGATTGGAACTTCTTCAAACTCAGACTAACAGGTTTTGAGTTATCTGTTAACAGAATTGGAGTGGCCTACTTCATAAGACCATCCTTCTCCCTGGGCTTTAGGCTCTACATTCTTTTGTCTTCACAGGGATATACTCAATCAACTCATCCTCTGCTGGATGCTTCTTTTTCTTTTAAACCTTTCCTTCCTCTCTCCCTCTTTCCTTCCTCCCTCCCTCCCTCTTTCTTCCCTTACTCCACTTTCCTTTCCTTTTTCCTTTTACTTCCCTTCCCTTTCATTTTTTCCCTTCCCTTTCCTTTCCTTCCTTCCTTTTCTGTCTTCTCTTTGTTTGTTTAAAACAGGGTCTCACTATGTAGCCCAGGTTGAATATATAATAGACCTAGCTTCAGCCTCCTGAATGCTGAAATTATAGGATCATGGTATTATTATAGCATGCTTTTATTATAGGATCATAACTATTCTGTTACAATTCTAATCTTTTCCAATTCCCAGAGACAGACTTCTTAACAAAGCTGTCTCCATCTGGGGTCTCCATTTTCTCATCTTTCACTCACTTCTCACTCCACCTGCATCTGACTTCTACCTTGTCCATCTTTGCACACAGCCCTCTCAGGTCACTAACAACCTTCATGAAACTTAATTATTCAGTTTACATTTTCTTCACACCCTTGACAACTGCTTCTTTCTGGGATTGCCTCTTTTCTCTTTGGCTGAGCCATCTTCTTCTTTGCAGTCGTGTTCTTCTCTAACCTTCCGTTAAATTCTAAAGTTACTTAAGCCTTGGCCTTGGGCTGTTTTTCCTTCCTTTTCTTCTTCCAACATTCTCTCTCAGGAATCTCATTCCTGTATATATCTGGCATTACCACCTAGTTAGAATGAATACCTACTCAGACTCTAGTCTAACTCTCACCTTAGCATCTCATACCTGCATTTCTGAATTCCTATGCAACGTCAACACTTGACATTGGTCTCAAGACCACCTCAGACTCAATGTATTCAAGAGAGTATTTGAACTTCCCCTAAACCTACTTTTCTGATAGTGTTCTTTATTTTGGTGAATGGAAATGCCACCCAGCCAGAAATTTAGGAGTCCTTTTTGCCATTATCTCTTCAGTTCCCCCATCACTCAATTTTATCTCCTCCTTTTAACTTTTTTGCTTCCCTTCATCCTACTCCAAACTACCCTCCCTTCTCACCTGCACCTCTCTCAGAGTTTCCTGCCTAGACTTCCTGCATCTCTTCTGACTTTTCTCCACTCTACTATTCCTTCTGTAATGAGAATGATCTTTCTAAATGCAATGTGTGTCCTTCCACACACCCACCTCCATTTACTTAAAAGTCCTTAATGCTCCATTGCTTTTTGTAAAAAAAAATAAAATAAAATAAAACAAAACAAAACAGTTCCCTTTCTAAACCAAGCAACCAAAAACAGTCTCATTCAGACATTAATACAGTCTATGAAGTCATTTCTCATACTGGTTCCTGATCTCTCTCTATCCCCATCTCCCATCATTTTCTCCCTTACTTTCTGAGCTCCTATCACACTGGCCTTTCTTGATGAGGCCGGGATCTATGTGGACCCAGGACTTTTGCACATTCTATTCTCTCTTCAGGGAATAAAAATCTTCCCTCTTCTTCCTACTTATTCTTAAGCTCTCAAGGTAAACATCATGTCCTCAAGCATTTCTTGAGCTCATGTTCTGGACCAGGTACTTTTGTTATGTGGTTGTATGGCCTCCTCATCCTTCTTTTGTCTAGAGCATGTATTTGGGCTTAATATCTGAGTCCATGACTGGACTGCGATGGTTTGCTCAGCATTGTATCTGCAGTATCCAGTACTAAATCTCATACTAGATAAGCACTCAATGTTTATAGAGATGAATTAGAAATTCTGTTAGATAAGCCTCATTGTCTTTATGTCATAGGTCAAGAAACTGAGGCTTGGAAAATAAGTGGTAGACTTGTGTGGCTAACACAGATTTCTCCAGCCTCACAACCCAAATAATACCTAGCATCAAATAACTTCTACTATTACTAGGGAACCACTACAGAGTCAGAGTACCTTCTCTCTCTGCTTATTGTTGCTGTTGTTTTAAAATAAAGAAGTAGAGTAAAAAACTTGTTACTGTCTCAAATCACCTTCATTATTCTATGGGCTCTCTCCCATTGTTGGGAGAAAGGTCTAGATGATTACATCCTGGTGTAATTTTACCATAACTTCAGGGGGAATTACATTTAATCACATTTAGGTAGATCAACTATAGGTCCTGATTTATAACTTACTATCCAGGTTTACTTATTATGAATTTTTCCCTTTTCAACTCTTAAAAGTGTTACAACCTGGGCCCATTGATGATATGATCATCTGTTCATTTATAGGTGAGGCATCAGGACCAGTGTATGTTAGTTTTAGAAGTCTTAGGTCTTAGTTCTAGTTCTGTCTTTAGATTCAATTGTGGTAAGTCACTTTAGTGTACCTGAAAGAATAGATTTTTATTACCCTGTGATTTTGTGACTTTTGTGATATCTTTAAGCTGAAACATTAAAGATAGGGAGGTTTTTAATAGGCAAATATGGATAGATGGGCCCTATAAAACACCTGAGCAAGGGCACATAAATAAAAAGTACATAAATTATTTAGGAGAATAGGGAACTTGGCTGGAGGTTTAAGAAGGTAAGTTAGAGCAGATCTCTTTGGTACAACTAGGGGAGAATATTTAATGATGAGAATAGAGTGGTCTGACACATACTTTATATAACTAGAAAAAACAAAAAATATATCTGATATACATAAGAATAGAATATATGAAGTTTATTTGAAACAGATACAGTAACAGGTGGTGAGGATCGCAGTTGGGCAGTAAACATAGTTTTCAAAAGGGTCTTGGAGCAGAGAACCACAGAAATGAAAGTATTTGGTGATTGGGGAATGATGGGTTTGGGTTTTGGAAAATCATTAATTCAGCCAGTATTTTTTCACACCCATTTTGAAATAGACACTATGAAGGCTATTATGGTACAAAGATGAAAAGACTTGATCACTGATTTCAAGAAAAAATGTAAAGTAATAGTTATGGCACAACTAATATTAGAATGATGATATGCTCCAGAGGGCAGTTATGTTATAAAGGTTGGACATTTAAGCCTTCCTAAGTAAATGAGGATAGGCATCATAGGGGAGTTGCTTCACCTGGTACTGAAATGAACAAAGGAGATGATTAAGAATCAAAGTAGAGTATTCAATGTCAAGCTCATGTCTTGCTCATCTTATATTCCCAGATCACAGTATGGTATCAGAAGCTAGTAAGACAGGGAGGTATAGATGGGGAGGATTGCAGTATAAGGCCTGCCTGGACATTAAACTTAGAGAGACCCCATCTTAACCAATAAGCAAGGCATGCTTGCCTGTGCTTATGATCTCAGCTACCCAGGAGACATAGGTAGGAGAATTGCAGTCTGACACTGACCCAGACAAAAATGCAAGATCCTACCTAAAAAATAACTAAAGCAAGAAAGGGCTGGAGAGTGTGTAGACCACCTGACTAGCAAGAACAAGGTTTTGAGTTCCAACCACAGTGCTACCAGAGAGAGAGAGAGAGAGAGAGAGAGAGAGAGAGAGAGAGAGAAATGGATAGGGAGGGAGGATGGAAGGAAGGGATGGGGGGAGAAGAAAATAGGACAACTAAATGCTGAGGTGTAGCAGAAGTTGGTTACCAAGGGAAATAGAAGCAAAATGATAAAGCAATGAAGCTGAGGAAGGAAATGATGACAATTCAGAGGTTGAACTTAAAGTCTGCTTTGGTATCTTCCACATCCTGCATGGAATCATGCTAGTCCAAAAGAGTTCACGCTACCTTTGAAATTTGTTAAGCAACAATTAGGAGAGTTTATCCATCAGAAGAGAATCTGCCTTAATAAACAGGAATATGAATTTCTATTCTAATTATATTCAAACTTTAAAGATTTGATTATATTTGAGTCTGAATGAATCAGGAGTCTTGATATTTTCTTGATCTTTTTGCTCATCTTTAATTGACAGGTTATTTACTTTTAAACTTAGTTTTCAGGTCAACCAAATTATGCCTCTCTGTGACACATGCTCTCATTTCACCTTGGCAGATCGGTTTCATTAGAAATAATCCACAGTGGGGGTAATGTTAACATAATATTGCTTCTAAACTAAGCACAGTTTGATGAAAGATTTGGATGTACTTGGTGGGTTGCAGTTCCAATTTCAGACATTTTTCTGGCATTCCCTGAGAGTCTGCCAAGAGCAAGGGATGACAGCTAAATGGGCTTTTCATACTCTGAATGTGGCAGTGGAGGTTTAGCCTTGTGATTCTTTTTAAAAGCCTTTGGGAACTGATGAGCTAGAGGACCTGAACTCCTCTGAGAAATGTTATTTCAAATGAATTCTTGCCAACACCAAATTCACCAGTTAAAATGTGAAGATGAATTAGGTCATCTCCCATATTTATACATTGTTTATCCAATTTCAATGTAATATCCCATGGATTATCCCATTTGACTTCATAGTAACCTTGAGTTGCAGTCAAGAATGGCCTTGCTTTTTCCATTTTATGGATTTTACATAGGAGGACTAGGTTTAAAAAAAGTAGCTAGTTTGTTCATAGCTGCACAGATAATTAAATGTTTTATGAGGTCTGGAAATCAACTTGGTCCACTTATTCCAAGTTTGGTGTTTATTGTACCTAATCATGAGATCTTAATAGTAAATATTCTCACTGAATGACAATTCAGTCATTGCAACAGATAATGTTCATAGTGCAGATTTAGATAGGCAAGAAGAGTGAAGATTAAAAATGTACTAAATCTGACAGCTTGCTCCTGAAGACTTGAACTTTGGTGTATTTTCTTGTCAGCACAATGGGCCATTGTCAGACACTCCATCATACTTATACATATATCTGAGACGCATATACCTCACATCTCCCAAGATGACATATAGAGCTTTATAAAGAATAGGAAGCCACTGTAATACAAATCCTATAGGGTTAGAAGTTCTATTTTTTTTTAAATAAAAAAGTTCTTTTTAACTAAGATAATCTGTCCACAAGCTTAATGGTACCTTTGGCTTTTATGGTATTCAAATTGATTGCATTTGATAGAGTGACATTGCTGGTACAGATTCTGGGACCTGCCACAGTCATCCTTTGAGGTGGAGTTGCTAACTTCCTTGTTGTTATCTGGCACCAAAGATACTACATGCAGTTTTTATGACTCAGGTTAATTGCCATGAAAAGATGATATTTTCAAAGTGACCATATGGCTGTTGAATCAGAAAGAACTTCAACATCAACTTCATGCTCAGCTAAAATCAGTCCCCTTTCTAATAAATAGTATACCTTGGCTTTGAACATCTTCTATCTATGTTCCATCTTTATTATTTTGACCCCCTTTCTGAAGGTCTTAGGTGGACTTAAATCATTAAGATCATCTCAAATCTGAGAGGATCCAAATGTTAAAATATCAGTATGAAAGCTGTTAAATGCACTATCATCCACGTATCCCCCAAATTCTTTATCTCTATGCAAACTTTCCTATCTAATCAATGCAACATTGTTGATACAAAAAGACTATGAGGTGGGGCAGGTTTTAACCAATGTCTTCAAGTTATTTCAATATATGTACACTTGCCTTACCTTTTATTTTCAATGATTCTTTCTGGAACCAAGAAATCAAGAGGGAGAGTATGTTTCTAACATCTTTTATATAGCAAAACAGAGCAAATTAATGATTCGACTATTTATACAACTTGATATGCCAGTGTCTCAGATTATTGAAAAATGAACTCCTTAATGTAAAACAAATACTTGCATAAGCCTTCTGTGTAGGTGAACTTTGTCCTGGCATTTGAATTCTGAATGGACCTAAGACTCTAAAAAATTACATGAGAAAATGAATTTATTCCTATATACACATCTGAGTATAAATTCTGACTTAAGCTACATTACACGCTGTTGTCAGAGATGGGGAGCAGAATGAATGGTCTTACATTTAAATTCCTAAAAGGTGGGGCAATGGAAAGAATGAGGGAAATGAAAAGAGCTCTGAGTCCAAACAAGGACAAGGAGCCAGAACTACATGTTGACACTAATTCCAGTGTTGGTTTATGACTGATATGAAAGTGGTGAGGCCAGCGGACTGGAGAAAGAACTGCCATGAATTTAGAGGTCACCAGGCACCACTGTAGTGGAGTTGAGTAGCCACTGGAGAAGGTGGTGTTGTTCCCATCAATGATAGCACTGAATATTCTGTGGCAATGGTATAAATGATATCTGTGGTGGTTTTAAGATTTGTCTCCTATTCAGGGATGGGACTCTAGGAGCTTAAGGCACAGAATAAAACGTTTGCCAATTAATGTAATGTGCACTAAATGTAAGATTTGGGTGGAATGAGTTGTTAATGCCTTAGAATAAAATAAAGAGCCTTAGAAATCTGAGAAGTATAGATTGGGTACATGTGTTACTTGAGGTCTTAGCAGGAAAGAGATGATATATTCAAATGGGGACTTTGAAGAATTTAATAAAAGGCATATTTCCAGTATTGTAGGCAAGATTAAAGGAAGTCAACAAGGGATGATGAAATATTTTAGGCATTTGAACTACAAGATCCGTTACTGCCCTCTATGCCTGAAAAATCAAGGGGAAGGAGTTGTGATCAGAACCTAGAGAGAGCTGTTGCTACAACTATAGCTATAAAGAGTGTGTTCACCAGTTTTTCAACATGGGCCCAAACACCTGAGAAAGCCAAATTAAAGGAGGAAAGATTTATTTTGGCTCAGAGTTTCAGAGGTTTCGGTGCAGAGTCATCTGGATCCATTGCTTTGGGCCCCAGGTGAGGCAGAATATCATGGTGGTGGGAGCATGTGGTAGAGGAGGCTGCTCACCTCGTATCAGCCAGAAAGCAACAAGAGACGGAGTTCAGGGAGAAGACACACCCTTCAAATGCATGCCCCCAAGTGACCTACTTCCTCTAACCAAGTCCTGTCTTAGTTTCCATCCCCCACAATAACACTATGAATAAACTGATAAAGTCAGAACCCTCATGACCCGTCTCTTCCCCACAACCCAGTCAGTTGATAACCAAGCCTTTAACACACAAGCTTTCAGTAGCCATTTCAGATTCAGGTCATAACAAACAGGGTTTTACAATAAGGCTGTGGACTTTGGTAAAAGAATCCAATGCTAGCTCATTGCTTGGCAGGGAGAAGCCAAGAAATAAATTCCCTTTCTCCATTTGGTCTCTTCCTAGTGTAGACCATTGGCTGAACCCAGCCTGAAACTGGAAGGTGAAGCAATACATGGAGGTCAGCCTTCTAAGGCAAAGAACAAGGTAGAAAACAAGAGTGTATGTCTGGATGAGCAAATGAAACTATCCATCATAGGGTGACTACTTCCAGTGGCACCAGATAGCTATAAAGAGATTGACTAACTCAATTCCTACATTCTTGGCTCAAGGAAAAGTCTAAAATAGAAGTATTTTCTGTGACTATGGAAAAAGAACATCTCTTTGGGAGACTTAAGGCTGAGCTAGACAAAAATAAAATATTTTGATTTGGTTGTTTTCCAAATTATAATATCAGTTGAAATAAAAAATCTCATTAGCCTTTTCTAAAGCTGGGACAGTGAACTAGGATAAAATGCCATGGATTAGTATGAGAAAAACCTTAAGTGTCTAAACTCATAATCCCACTGTGCCTCTGTAGCCACTTGAAATAGCAGAGCATTTCTAGTAAAATGTCACAGCCTTGTTAGAAGATTCTGTTACTGACTGTCATAAGGCAAAACCAGTTTTCCTTTAGTCCTCTCCCCACCAACCTCTTTGACTGTAGGTCTATAGACCTTGCTTTTAGAATTCCTGGGGTGGAGATAGTTTAAAGTTAAATCTGAACTGAGAAACATTCTGCCTCAAAGTATTATGAGACTTTATTCATTTGTGTGGATAAACTCTCAGCTGTGTATGCAAGAATGAATTCTGAGACTGTTGGATTGAATATAAAGAAAGCTAATTTTATTTCAGATTGAATATATTGACATTGGCCCATTTTGGATTATTTTGGTTCAGTGAACAAGATTGAGCAGCTGGAATGGTTCTAATTATTCAATTAGTTGACTGAAATTTGGACCTCTTGTGAAAAATATGCTAGTTTCATCGTAGAGATGGAATCCAAAGACTTTCGAAGATTAAAAAGGTACAAATGAATTAATTATGTATAAATCATTCACACATTCCAATGGGTTTAGAAGACATATTCTAAGTCATTAAAATATATAGGTGAAAAGATCTTTTAAACTTCATGTCTTCCAGATAGGATGCCAGTGTGGATATTCATGAAGATGTATGGAAATCAACTTCTTAGTAGCTGTACAGTTGGGAGACTCCTGGGATGGCAGGGACCATGGATCTCCTGTACATGCTAAGACACTGTTGATTTAATCATGGTTTTCCCTCTACCTTAATAAATAGAAAATTCTAGATACAGATTGCTTTCATGTGGAAGACTCATCACGGGATTATATCAACCTTTTGGCTCTGAGTTCTAATGTGATCTATAAGGACTATGGTCATCTGAGGACATTTTGCTTGTCAGGGCACTGGGAACACCATGCTGATAAAAACAGAAGAAGGTGTCAATATGTCTGGAGTTTAGTGAGACAAACATGTGCAAATGGATGATGAACAATCCTGGGAAAATTCAGGTTTATCCCACTACAGTGAAGTATCCCAGTAATGTAGGTAATGTATTACAATCCCTTCAAACTGAATGATAGGCAGGTGCTCTGCTCTAGGGAAGAGGTGAAGAAGCTTGAAGGACTTCTTTGTATTTGAAAGAAATATACATGTCACATCTGGGTGTGCTTCATTTTAGTTTCTGGGTAACTCAAAATGCTAACAGATTAACTCCATGAAAGTGATAAAAACTTCTTCTCCATCTTGTTTTTCAATGGCTCTTCAGAGTTGACATGCAAATAAGTACTTGCTGAATAAATAAATATGTAATCCAGCGGCTTTGATGCTGCCAAGCTTTGGAGGCAGATCCAAATGTGCTATGCAACTCATGATTGTGATAAGACTTTGAAGCAAATAACACGGTGAAGGTTCCTGGGATTTTGACACAAAAGTTATACCTTCTTGATCAGCGAACTCTTGAGAAAAGTTTTGGCTTGCCTATAACCTCCAGTAGGGAATACTAAGAAATAGTCTGAACTGATCATTCTCTGGTACATTAAGCTATAAATTTTGGCATTAGCAAAATAATTGAACATATACTGAATTTGCTTCTAAGGCCACATTTATTTTTCACATTTAAACGTTTCTGAAATCACAATGTATCTATAACTTAAGGCACCTTAGAATTTATTTCGAAGCATTATTTTTTTCTCTTTGGTGAGAACATGAAGTGATACTGTCTCTTGTAATTAATGAGCTGGGTGCTCTTGTTATTCCCTTTTTAAAGATGAGAAAACTGAGGCACAGAAAGTTAAGTAACTTATTCAAAGTCACATTTGCTAATAAGTAAAAGGATTCAAATCCAAGCTGTCTGGGATATAAGGGTAGGGCCTAGTCACTGCTAAATTGCCTCTTAGAAAGTTTAAGGAAAAAATAATTATTCTATCTTAAGATTTATACAGTGGAGGACATATGGGAACTCTGTACTTCCTATTTTATTCAGCTGTGAACCTAAAATTGCTATAAAAATTAAGTCTTTAAAATAAAAATTGATAGAGTGTTCCACAAATATCTATATGCCTTGTAATTTTTTGAAGCTTTCTTTTAAAAAAAATGTTATTATTGTGCTGGGTGGGGGTACATTGTGGTACTTACAAAAGTTCTTATATCAAATATACTTGAATTCACGCCCTCTATCATTCCCCTTTATCTGCCATTCTCCCATTCCTGGAACAATTTTGTACACTTACTTGCATGTGTACACAGTATTTGCATCATATTTGCCCCCCTATATCCTTTCTCCACCTCTTCCCTCTCCCATTGATACCAACCGTCCAGGCAGGACCTGTTCTGCACTCCTGTTCTTTGATTTTGTAAAAGAAAGAAAAAAATTACATTTTTTGTTTGTTTGAGATAACTACACAGTGACATTTCCATGCATATATGTATTATAACCTGAATTGGTTCATCTCCTCTATTTTTCTTCTTTCTACCTTAGTTCTCTTCTTATGGTGAGTTCAACAGGATTAAAAATTCTACATCCATTCTTGTGTAGAGAGTATATCAACCATATTCACTTCTTAACTTCCTACTTTTACCCTTCCCTCTCATATGTGACCTCCTTTTAGTGTGACCTGTTTTTCATAATATTGCTGTATTTGTATTAAGTCTATATTCCACATATGGGAGAAAACATGCAGCTTTTGGCCTTCTGAACCTTATATGCTTTGTAAATTATCAATAAAACACTTTCTCTATGGAGAAGGCTTTTAATTCAAAGCTCTAAGATGCCAGAGTCTCCTTTCCTATTCCATCCTGGTGCTTGTTCACTGGCATATAAGCCAGAGGCCATGACACCTCTTGGTATTAGGGTTATGAATGAACTCTATGCATGAACTAAACAACATGATCTGTCACTCTGCCACTGATGAACTGGAAAACCAATACTGATAAATAAATTTGCTAACATCAGTGACCATCCTTGATTCCTGATGACAAATTGATTAAATAGGACTCATCTTCATCTAGAGATGATTTTTCCTCACTGAATTGTGTTAGAAATATCATCTATAAACCTATAATGTCATGATCATCGACAATATTACTTCTTACCAAGAAACACATTTATTGTAAAGATGTTAGAGAATGGATGCTAATGGGATTTTCCTGGCCATATCTTCTTAAGTCCTTGACTCAATAACCTTAACAGAATAGTGCATCATTCTGTAGCATCTTAGCTATGGCTAAAGATGAAAAATATACAGTGGGAGTTTGGACTTAACATTCTGAGGAATGTTTGGGTTATCCCCTAAACAATTCTAATTAATTGAAGTACTTGTTAATGTGAAGGGAACATAGAAGGGAAAGAAAAAGACAAATATCAGCTATTGTGGACACTGCAATGCACCACCTAGATTAGTCTTCATTGAAAGAATTGCTGTCCCAGCTGAGGAGCGACTGTCTTCAGACATCCTTCAATTTTCCACCTCTATATTGATTGGCTCAGCTATGGAGAGCTGATTCAAGTTTTTGCCACTTCTTGGGGGTAACCCACATCTAACAAGTGATCAACATGGTCATCTCAGCCCAACTTGGGGCATCTCTGAAAGCTCATTCCAGCTCTCAAGATCTACATTGGTCTGATTAAGGCTATTGGGCCTTTGCTTTTTTCTATTTCCTTTTCTACACCTCTAATCAATATCTAGTAGATGTTGATTTCAAGAGCTTTCCTAAAAAGAATCCTAAAAATCAAATGCCATCTCAAAGACTATATTCCAAAGAACCTAACCTATAACACCAACCGTAGCTTCATCTCTGTTGCAAAAATGAGCAATATAATCTAAACCATATTTCTTTCTTTGGTGGTGGTGGTGGTGTATGTGCCCTATTTCCTTTTCTGATATCTTGTTCTATTGAATATTTATATGTAAATACATGTCATGTGTTGTTGGGTGCCAACTTTTCATTTGGTTTGAAGTGATAGGATACTAGGAATGAGAATGGATGTCATTCCTAGAGCTAGTTATAGTACCAGATGAGGTTTTGCTTGTCTCTCATCCAGTGGATGATGGAAATTGGCTGTTCTGGAGACAGTGTTATTGTGGTAAATGGGAGAAATGTTTTTGGGAATGATAAAGAAAAGAAGGATATGGGAGGATATTAGCCAAAATGGTGGATGGTAATGAACATTAGCCATTTTGACTGCCCAGAAATCTAAAAATATCCTTTGTATCCTGGAGAAAATTCTAAGATAGATGGGAGATTATTCTCTCTACAGAATTGGAAGGAGTAAGCAACATTCTCTCCCTAGCTTAGTCATCTTGTAGTTGGAGCATTGGCATATGATCCATGTACAGCCAAATAGATCTCCTAGCACCAAATTTTGAATGTTGAAGGAATGTTGCAAGTGGATGATGCTCAGTTAAATTATGGCAGAGGCATAAGGCAATCACCATTACAGCAAGAATCTGGTGGTTAAAACACAGTGGTTACATTCTAGTCAAACCATTTCTAGCAAAGACCTTGGCTGCATTTCCCTTGGTTTCTGCCAAGCCTGGTTGTCACATCTTGCTGGTTCTGTAAGGTATCCAACACCTGTGCAGGCAACTTATTTCTACTTAAGTTAGCCAGAGTCTGCCTCTATAATTTGTATACCAAATCCCCCAAGATACTCAGAAGTCCTAGCTCTACAGATTCCAAGTGGATGGAGATGGATTTCAGACACTTAAATTTGAAGGCAAATCAATGCAATGAATATGGTAACCAAGAGGAATGAACACTCCTCTACTCCTGAGATCCTCAGATGAAATATCATCCCTGTTCTTTCCCTAGGAAGCCTGGGTCTTTGGGGAAAATGACCCTCTGAGGGCCCAGAAAATATAAGCAAGTGGAACTTACTGTTCTTCTGTGATCTTGACTGTGTTTCTTATAGTCCTTACTTTAATTTCCCATATATTCATGTGATACCAGGATATTTTGTGTTAAGATCCCAGCTCAGATATTCCTCACTGCCTGAAAATAGCAGAAGTTTGATTATTGCTGAGTGAATCCTAATGAATGAAGGAGCAGCTATAGCACAGACTTGATTGATCACTGAGTAATTGGTCTGGGGCCATCTTGGAAGCCCCTTTTCTAATTCTATACATCTATAAAACCAAGGGAAACACAGAAGTTTGCTGAATCCTCTAGTCAAGGAACTGTAGAACTCCTCTCCATCAGAGCATCCCCTCCCCCAATTTATTCATTTGGGTGCATTCTCAAAGCTGCTTATATCTTGAATACCATAGCATGGCAAGAAAAGATATTGCTTGGCAAACCCTGACCTTCTGCCAATGCATCTACAAGTTGTTACAGATTTCTTCTTGACTGTTATTGGAATGAGTAAGTAGCAAATCCCCTCTTATTAAATGGCAGATGTTAGTGAGCATTACGTTTATTTGGGTAAATCTATAAAAGAGGAAGGTTAACTCACAGCATCTGGAAGCAGGGAGTAGATTAATCCCTTAGGACCTAGGAAGTTGAGAAAGGAAATGTAAGCTGTCAAGACCATACAAGGGACCAAGAATGAACAGAGCAGGGCTTTCCTTGCAAGCTGGGTTTTGGGCACTGATAGCCAAACGCACTTTCCCTTCTAACTAGGAAGACACCAAGTATGTCTTATTAGGTGGGAAATCATTCATTAGAAGAATATAACTATAATAATGGTGTGGGTTTTCATATCCATATAAACTATGCACCAGGAATTGATATTTTTAACAAAATCTCCATTACATTACTTTTATGATTTATTAAGCTCATGCTGGATGCCATGCATTTTCTCATTTTATTCTCAGCCATGCTCTGCAGTAGGTTTTACTGTGTACATTTTACAGATGTAGCTCAGAGTAGATAAAGTCCCTCTTTGAAGCTTCTGTTCTGTGTGACAGGGGACTGCACCCAGTTTTGTTTGATTTGGAGGCCCAGCTGGCTGTTACTGTACTCCAGAGATGCAGCAAGACATCCACAAAAAAAAAAAAAAATCTGCCCCCAAGTTGGATGTGTTTGTCCACTCAGGACCTGTTCCTATCCTTTTGAGGTTAACAACATGTTTCTTTGCCTCATGTCTCTGGGTACCACTGTCAGATTTGGAACCCCAGGCTGCCTTGAAATATGATCTAATCCAGTATGCGATCTTTCATATTCTTCTATTTTTTGGCCTCGCAGTTTATAGAAAGCACTATATCAATCCCGTTTACCCTGGAATGAGTTCTGAAAGAAAGCACATTACTTGACATGCATGGGGAAGAGAAGATAAGGGAGTTAGGTTAGAAACAAACTTTGTGAGTGTGCTTTGTTTTGTTACAGGGCCTCAGCCACATGGTACCTAAAAGCACTCAAGCCACCAAAATAAAAGAGTGGTTTTAAAGACATATGGTTTGAATCACCCCTGTTCTGTAGAGCAACTGAAATCAGAGCTGAAAATGACCTGCTTGGCCATCTCACCCTTCCGGAATCAGTACAGATGCTCCCTACTGAGGAGCCTGCCTGAGTCCTGTTGGGCTTCAAGACCTAAGTGTCGTGTTGGAGGCTCCTCATTTCCTTCTTCCATTAGGTGGTCACTTAGCAGTTCTTCCTGCTTGGAAATTTTCCTGACTCCAAGACAAAGTTTTCCTTCTCTCCATTTCATCTCAATTTATTCCTCCTTTATACTCTTGGGACTCTGAATCATCCTTTTGTCGCTAGAGGTTTCCATTGTTTCCAAATACTGGAAGTTTTAGGGACTTCTTCCTTTGGAGTTTCCCCAATGCCTGGACTTTTCTGAACAGTCATTGGTATTTTGCCTTCTTCCAAGATGGGGGAGGGACCTCCAGAATGAAGCTTAGCGTCTAGGGCCCCAAAATGAGCTTTAATTGAGTTTTCTCCAGGGCTTCTCACAATTAATATTTCTTAAAAGTTGGTATTAATATATCCCAGTGACAGAGAAGGATGAGCATTTTTAGGGGCAGCCCAAAGTAACTTGAGATTTCCTTTACTTTATACATTATGTCCTAACTATTCATATCTAATTTATATCTATGTTCGTTTTACTTCACAACTATTTTAAACTCAAGTTAGTTAAATTAGCCCCTTCATTCCCCTGCCCAAAACCCCAGGCCTCAAGTACAATTGTTACTGCATAGTGTACTTTATTTCAAGGGTTCCACCTCATATGTCCCATGACACATTCTAGTTTGAGATATGTGCCTCATAGAAGTACAAAATGGCTATTAGAGTAAGATTAAGGTAAAGAATCTAGAAAGAAGTGAGGGGTGCCAGAGAATGTAGACAATAGAAAGTGGGTGTGTTCTGTTTCAGGTAGATTAGAGTTTGAATGGTGAATCTCTAAGATTTAGGAAAAGTTATTTAAGATCTATGACACAGATTCTCAGTGGGAAAACGAGGCTAACAGATGTCTGTTTGAGGTTTTGAAGTAGCATAATGTTTAACATGTTGACACTAAACAAACCTTGCTTGTTCTTTCCTTTATTTGGAGGAAGACTCTGGAGGAGAAAGATAAAGAGAAGAAAGCTGTTCAAGTCTCTTTCTGGGTCATTTATCTGCCTGTGTTACCCTCTTCAGCCCCACTTGTTTGCTAGAACAGAAAAATGTCAACTATAAGTCAAACTTTACGTAGTGCTTGAGCTGATCCTGGCCAAACAAAGCTGTATTTTAAGGGCCTTCCCCTTACCACTGGAAAAAACTTGGGTTGAGTCTTGTGACCAATATTGTGCTGGGGGTGGGCCAAGGGGATTTGCTACTCTCCGAGTTCAATTCTCCTCTCTAATCTCCATCTTTTGACTGGGGCTCAGCCTTGGCTTCCTGAGTACATTTCAAATACTTGGCAGAGCCTGGAGCCTTCTGTCAATACCACATCTATCCAGCTGGACCCAGCATCTGCATAACTTTTATTAACTCCTTCTCATGATGGCTGAACTCAAGTGATGGCCTTTTGTTGTTGTTTTTTTAAATGTTTGTATTCTTTGTTTTATTAGCTCACAGTCTGTCTGCACTCCCTTCTTGTGCTTGGGGGACCTGGCATCTGTGTAATTCTTATTTACCACTTCCCATGAATGCTGTTATGACTTGGATATGACCAGTCCCCCAGAAGGCTCTTGTGTTGAAGACTTGATCCCCAGCTGGTAAATCCACTCATTGATGATGAGGGCTGTGACATAATCAATGAGTTAATTTCTTGATGGATTAAAAATAAGATGGTATTGTTCAGAGATGATAGAAACTAAAAGTGAGATTTGGTTGGAAGAGGTGGGCCACTGGGGGCTTGCCCTTATTCCTGGCCCCTTCCTATTTTCTCTGCTTCCTCTCCACCATGAGGAAAGCTGCTTGCTCCACCATTTGTTACCCACCAGATCCTCAGCTTCAACATGGGCCCAGAATCAATGGAATCAAGTGAGCATGGACCAAAATCTCTGAATCCCTGAGCCTTTTGCATTGCATTTGTCACAGAAACACAAACTGACTAACATAAGGGCCAAGACAATTTGATGGTCAGTCTTTGCTCTCTATAAAATATCACATATATAAATACGTATGCTAACAATTATATTTTAAAATAAGCCCAGTCTGAACTCTTCTGATGTCTGGGGATGTCCTTTGCATGAGTCAAGGTAGGAGCAGGATCTTCCTTCCTGCTGAGGAAACCTGATGTCTGATGATGCTTCCTTGCTCTCAGCCTTGGCAGTCTTGTACCTGCCCCTGGTCAAGTGATGCATAGTAGCAACGAATGGATCAGAATTCATCCCAAAGGCAAAATTCATAGCACCCAGGGTTCAGAAGAGATACCCAATCCAGGCTCCTGCTATGTTAGAAATTTGGCTTAGATTCTGGACTCCTTTCCTCTCTTTGGTATTCCTGCTCCTTTTTGAACTTGTTTCCTGGTCCTTTCCATCAATTTTCTGAGTTTGTCCATTCTTCTTTTCATAAATCCCTTTGTGTTTAGTGGGTCCTTGGATGCAAAGGATCCACAAAGGATTTGGACTCAACAAATCTTTCTTCAATCCATGCAAACAACCGGAATCATGATACTGCCACCTGGCGGATGACTTGTTTAATTTCTTGCTTGGGACCCTGGCCTCCAGGAAGCAGAGACTGCATTATTCTTTGAGGTGAGCACTGTGATATGTCCCCTAAATCTTCTGTCAATCAGGCACTTATTTCCCCAGATGCAGGGAGTTCTGTTTAGGTAGCTCATAGCTTCTAGCCTTTGCAGTGGTTGCCTAATCAACAGAGAGCCAGGTTGCTCAAGGCCACATCTCAGGTGACCCTTTCTGACTGGGGAGAATTCTAAAGGCCCATTCTAGTTCTGGAGCTCCTGTGGGGTTTGCTGAGGCTGCCATTGGACATGAATTGCAGTCTGGTACCTCTCTCTGCCCAACTGCTTCTATCTCCTTATTAGGTGTTGATCTTAATAGATTGCTTAAAACATCTGCACACCATTCTTCATCTCAGAGTTGGCTTCCTGGAAAACCCTATCTGTAACAGGGTTATAGGGTCTACAATTGATTGATCAGAGTTGATAGGACATAGTCCATTTTCTCACAGAGCATCTATTTGTTGACTAAATAGTTCTTTTACAATGGAAAGGGAATCTTTCTCTTGCCTAAGACTGATCCCCATTTGTGCTCTGGATCTCTCTTCCCACTTCCTCTCACTTACAAACCTTCCCTGTCTTCATCTTCTTCCTCAAGTTTCTTGCATGTATCATCCTTAATTATGGGCATATCTCAATGTGTTGCTTTGGTCTCTCTTCTCTGAGTGTTGTCAATGGCTCCCATGGACTGTAATCTCCAGAAGGGCCGTTATTGGTCCCAATAACTATCCCAATACTTGGCATTTGGTAGACACTCAACATATTTTATTGAATGGGAGTTTGCATCTTACAATGTATCCTTGGAGAAAACAAAGCAAACCTAATACTGGCCTGGAAGAGAGGACCAAGCCCACCAGCGTTTTGAGGAAAAACTTTAGGTAAAGCCTCCTCAGAGACCAATTCTTATTTGCTTTTTAACATGTTCTGCAAGTTCCACTTTTTTAACACCCTTCCAGAGTCATCTCTTGCTCCACTTATTCTTTATTCACATTAAAATGCAAATGATTGAGATGACTGCCTGACTATTCTCAAAGAGAAAAGTATTTCAATAGATAATAGCAATACAATTGAAAGGTAAACTGAATGTATGCAATCATTAGAATGTTAATCACACACATTTTGTTTGACTTTGCAAAAGAGAACTACCTATGTTATCTCACTTGATACAATGCTATTAAGCCATTCTTATTGTTTCTACTTTATAACTTTCCATCCCAAATTACAGAGCTACTAAGTGTAATATTGGGGATCAAGTCTGGATTTTTAAAATTCTGTTTCATATTCTATCTTTCATATTATGTTACTAAAGACAAAACTAGAGTTTCAGGCACATTCAGGTTTCCAGGTGGTGTGGGGGAGGAGATGGAACAGGTGGGAGTGGCTAGTCAAGTTCTAGATGATGCCACTGCCTTTACCAAGTTTCAAACCTAGTACCTTTCTCTGATGGCTTGTGAAAGAGAAATGTCCCTCAACACCACTGTTTAGTCCTCTCACCTTTTCCAAAAGAACTTCTGGGTGAAATAGAAGCATATCTTTACTTGGAAAGGTCATCCATTTCTCATTCTCTAGCGTCAACATTTGTCATGGAATCAAAGAGTCAATTAAGTAAAAAGAAGAAAACCAAATAATATAGCTTATAACTGTACCACTCTACTGATTTCAGTTTGAATTTTTTTGCCAAATTTCAGTGGGTACAAAAGAACCATAGTGAAGCTTTTTCTTTAAATGGAGAGAGGAGAAAAATGAATTCTTGAAAGAAGATCCAAGTCACTCCTGGCTAGTGATCCAGTACTAGGTCAGAACCCATCTCCAAAGCATGGTCTTCCACACAGAGCCCTTCACGCTCAGATGCCAGCTGTGACTATGCTATATTTTTCATTTGGAAACAAGGCTTTCTCTCCAGTTTTCCCAGCCTGTCTGTCTGGCCATGTTCTTGGCACAGTGTTTCATCACAGCTCAGAGATTTTAACCTGCTTGAAAAACACTGTGGATGGATTTCCCAGGAATTCTAACACAGGCTTGAAAACAATTTTTGATCTTAAGCAACAGTTTCTTTTCTCTTTTTGCCCACTCTCATGCACAAAATATATGCAATATGCTGCCGCCGTCTCTCTCTCTCTCTCTCTCTCTCTCTCTCTCTCTCTCTCTCTCACTGTATGTGTGGCATTTGGAGACTGGAAAAACAATTTCAACTTATTGATGGTGGGAGAGAAGACTGCCTGAGTTTTGGGCTGAAAAGTTTTACCCTTGGTCTGATTGTTCCCAGATGTGATGGGCAAACTCATTATTGATAATGTGGAAAAACTGGCAATGTATTAGACAAGAAAATGCACGAGTCAGTGTAGATCCCAGTGAGGACTGAATACTTCTTAAACATCTGTGCACCTCGCTTCCTTGCTCACCATCTGAAATCACTGTCACCCTCACTTTTAACCATTTCAGTGGGGCTTCTAGGTTGTTATTATTTGTTTCTCCTGCACCTTTATGGCTAATGTCTCCTGAGTGCTCACTACCCATGTGAGACACAGTTTAAATGACTTCTAGACATCTCTTACCCAAACCTTACAGTCCTAAAAGGTAGGTATTAATTGTCATCTGCATTGTACAGATGGCAGGGTTGAAGCATGTCCAGGTATCCAATGTTCCAGAAATTGGTTGGGACAAACCCAGGCATGTCTGACTCCAGAGACCACACTTTTATCCAATAAACCAGACTGTCTCCACCTAGAAATTGTTGAAGGCTTGCTTGCTCAGGAGAACTTTCCAAACTGTCCCTAGGTTCCAGTCCTTCAGCCATGGCCCCTGTTCCTTCCAGGAGAGCACGGTAGGTGCTTATATGTTTTTCAGACCAAAACTGGGGTGAAACATGAACAGGGAGCCAAAGAGAAGATGAGTTTAACAAACACACTTTCCCCCTGCTTAGTGAAGTTGCTGGCTAAAGGCCATCCTGTTTATTAGCAGTGGAGACAAGGATCTGCTCTGCTGAAAGGGTTTTATGACATACAAAGAATTGTGTCTGTGGCCTTTTCTACTTCCGAGAAAAGCAAATGCCAGGCAACAGGATATGAGGGAGTAAAATACAAAATCTGATGTTGAACACATCCCAGCTATATACCCTTTGGGTGTCAACACCAAGAAAAGCCATATTAGTTTTCCTTTTTTAAAGAATTTTTTAAATTGATAAATAAAAATTGGAGACATTTTTGGCATATAATGGTATCCTTTGAAATACCTATCTATTGTAGAATGCCTAAATAAAGCTAATTAACATATGTATTACCTCACATACATGTTTTTTGTGGTATGACCACTTAAAATCTACTCCTTAGCAATTGCTATAGTCACCATGTTATAAATAGATCACTTGCACTTATTTCTTCTATCTAATTAAGATTTTTATATCCTTTGACCAATATCTCCCCAGTGCCCTGATGCCTCACCATTGGTAACCACCATTCATATTGGTCTTTTGATGGTTTAGGGTTAATTCCTTGCTTCCTCTGAGTGAGGCACTTTCATTAAGGTTATATAGAAAGTGCTAGAGCTTTCTCAGTAATACAATCTATCAAGGAAAATAAACTTTTTTATTTTATAAATTTGTTATAGCCATAGGTGGGGATACTTTATAGATGGGGGTACTTTTAAAGGCTGTTTTGGTGGCTGTAGCAGGACTTAAACAGGTACATTCAGTAAATAAAATATATTGATTTACATAATTATAATTATTAGTGTTAGTGTAGACATCAGACCAGGTTTGATTTAGTTGTTCAGTGATGGACTTAAGACATCCATTTTTTTGTTTGTTTTTGTTGCCTTGCTTTCCTTACCAAGGGTTTAACAGCATTATAGAATCCCCTCATGGTTTAATATGGCTATGGATAGCAATTGTGGCAAAACATGTTTACATCCAGAAAGGAAAGAGGTTATCTTCTTTCCATTGTCAAACTGAGGTCCATTGCTTAACTGTGAATGAATGTTGGCCTGCAGCTATACTCTGTACTTCAGGAGTCAAGAGTAAGATACAAACATCTAATCAGCACTATTTCTGCTTTTGATTATTGAGAGAAATATTTATATATAAGGAAATTAGGTAAACTACTTTAAACTAATCTAATCCTACTTTCATGCAGCTTCTGCCCTTTTCCCAAAATAGTTAAAGTTGCTCATTTCACGGTCCATGCAGCATTGAGGCAAGTAGTGGAAGCTGGTAGATGGTAATGTCACTCTTTCAGATCAAATGACTTCAGGAGCACTTCTTGGTATGAACTTTTTTCTTCATATTTCTTCATTGAGCTGCTCTATAAAATTAAAAAGAAATCGTTCATGCCACGTTTAGGGTATGATTGCAAAAATTGCATAAATACTAATACATTTCTTCTCCATAAATTCTCTGAGAGAATTTATTGAACACTTTAATATGTATTTTCTGTACTTTTTTCCATGTCTGTACAAAAGCTGCATACGTACATGTATAGAGCAGTTTTGGTTCTTTCTTTCTTATCAATATGAGATTATGTCATTCAAACTTCTCTACAAATATCTCTTCTCTATTAACAATACATCATCAATATAATTCCTTATCTTCAGCTACAGATGGCAACTTACTCTTCAGTATACCCTAAATATGGATGTATTATAGAATTTACCCAATCAGTCTGTTCTTGTTAAATATTCAAGTTACTTTTTATTTCTTGGCTACTCTAATCAGTGCTATTTTACTTTATTTAACCCTGTAGTGTAATAGGCTTTTCCTACTAAATTATAGAATAGCATATTCTTTTTTCAAAGAGTCCAGTCTCAGAGTTTGGTCTTATGTAGTGTACATAGCATCAATTAAGTAAACATTTATTCAAGTAATTTCCCTTTGTTGGATGGAATTGGAGAACATCATTCTGAGTGAAGTTAGCCTGGCCCAAAAGACCAAAAATCATATGTTCTCCCTCATATGCAGGCATTAGATCAAGGGCAAACACAACAAGGGGATTGAACTTTGATCACAAGATAAAAGCGAGAGCCCACAAGAGAGATATGAGGATGGGTAAGACACCTAAAAAATTAGCTAGCATTTGTTGCCCTTAACGCAGAGAAACTAAAGCAGATTCCTTAAAAGCAACTGAGGCCAATAGGAGAAGGGGACCAGGAACTAGAGAAAAGGTTAGATCAAAAAGAATTAACCTAGAAGGTAACACACACCCACAGGAAATTAATGTGAGTCAACTCCCTGTATAGCTATCCTTATCTCAACTAGCAAAAACCCTTGTTCCGCCTATTATTGCTTATACTCTCTCTTCAACAAAATTAGAGATAAGGGCAAAATAGTTTCTGCCAGGTATTGAGGGGGTGGAAGGGAGAGGGAGGGGGAGGAGTGGGTGGTAAGGGAGGGGGTGGGGGCAGGGGGGAGAAATGACCCAAGCCTTGTATGCACATATGAATAATAATTTAAAAAAAGTAATTTCCCTTTGTAACACAGATTTAGAACATTAACCCAAGTAGTAAGTAGTTCACGAGGAGTACATTTTGAAACACTTATAAGGCTTCAAATTATTTTTGTTAAATTTTTTGAGGCAGAGTCTCACTGTGTAGCCCAGGCTGGCCTCAAACTCACAATCCTCCTGTCTCAGTCTCCTGGGTGCTGAGATTACAGGAATGTACCATCATACTAGGCCTAGACTTCAAATTGTTAACACCACTTTGACCATTCAGGTTTTGGCAGGAAATAGACTCAGACGAGGGCTGATTTAAGGGAGGGATTTAGGGAAATTGATCAGGCATAGTGATGTAGCCCAGAGCTAGGAGCCCTAGTTTATCTTTAAATTGCAAGTGGAAAGGGAAGAATGGATGCAAGTCATAGAGGGAGCTCAGCTGTAGGACAAGCTGCCTGCTGTTCAGAGTGGTTGTGATAGAGGACATCAGCCCCCACCCTCCTAGGCCTGTCCAGGAGAGAGTGCAGCGGAGTACATTCTCCACTTCATACTTCTCCTAACCTTTACCTCCTGCTGATGCTTCCCATTGGTCAAAACTAACTGTAAGGAAAGGATACCCACAGACCGAGCATCTCCAGAACAGGAAATAAGTTGCTTTTCTCTTTGTAATTTCAAGGGTATTTTGCAGAGCATGACAGACAGAGGCCAGTTTCAACATGCTGACCTCATTTTAAAGGATGATTCTTTCAGAAAGAAAATTGTTGTTTTAAAAGATGTTTTAACTACAACTGCAACTATAACTTGATAGGCAGACAGATAACTAGCTAGCTAGCTAGATAGATAGATGGGATAGTATAACATTAGAGTTCTGTTTGTATTTCTTTCAAGATGTTTTGTGTAATGAAGTCACAAACACTCTGGTTGAAAAAGTTATAATTATTTTCCCTTGTATTAGCACTTTAATGTTATCAAACACTTCCATATGTTTTTGCTAATTTGATGGTTACCCTCCTTTCCCATAGACACCATTGTGTTTATTCTCCCTCATATGTGGTCTTTAGATCTAGGGCAAATGCAGCAATGTGGTTGGACTTGGATCACATGACAAGAGGAGGGCACATATGGGAGGTATGGGGATAGGTAGAAAACCCAAAACACGAAAGCGGTTGATGTCCACACTACAGAGGAACTAATACAGAAACCTTAAAGCAACAGAGGTCAACATGAGAAGGGGATCAGGAACCAGTGTAAAGATCAGGTAGAGATGAATCAACTTGGGTTGTAACACACTTGTGCATGGAAGCAATGCTAGGAATCTCTCTGTAAAGCTGTCCTTAACTCAACTAGCAAAAACACTTTGTCCTCCTTATTATGCTTATGTCTTCTCTTCAACAAAATTAAAGATAAAGGTACAGATAAGGCAGAACAGGTTCTGCCTGGAAGCAAGGAGGGGAGGTGGGGAGAAGGTACGGGAGGGGGGCAGGGGGGAGAAATGACCCAAACAATGTATGTACATGTGAATAAATGAATTAAAAAAAATAGAGGTTATCTATGGCCCAGAAAAGATGTGTGAGCTTGGTTGATATATGGAGTAGTCTGGCTTTGAAATTGGTAGGAGTTAAGAAACAAATATTTTCAGATTGGTTGATGTATTTCCACAGATTTTTCTTTTTTTCCCCTCTGGTTTCTCATAACACACGTTCTGGAGGCTGGTAACTTGGAGGAAAATAAAAACTTCTATGAAAAAAATTGGATTTAAAAAGCATTCCATGTGGTTCAAATATGTTTTAGATATGTATTAGGAAAAAAGTATGGACTTAATCATGATAGTGTGATTTAGAAAAGGTTTGCCAGCAGTAAATTTCAGGGAGTATGTAGGCATTGTGAGGCATAGCCTCCAATGATTATGTGCAAAGTTTGTTCCCAACAGGTAATGTCAAGGGAGAGACTGAGCTAACTAAATGAAGGGTGATGATGGTGGGAATATGGCACTGTGTGTGAAAGGAGTGCAGAAGACTGGAGACAGATGTTAAGGATATTCAGTAAGGAATCAGCTATGGATAGATTCAGGATTGTGAGCACACAGGCAGTGTGTAGTAGAGACCTGGTGGTAGGTATTTTAGTAGGGCCAAATTCACTATTCTGTCTTGTACGTATTTAATAGTCTCCGATGTCCTGGGTCCACAGAGATGAGTAAGATGCCTCAGTGAGGTTTGCGTACTCATGAACTCCCAGCCACTCTAAGAATGGAACCTGGCTGTTTAATTTAGTGTGTAGTCTTTATCTTTGTCTCTTTGTTTTGTTATAACAAAATACCTTGGACTGGGTAATTTATAAAGAACAGATATTTATTTTCTCACAGTTCTGGAGGCTGGGATTCCAAGATTAAGGCAGTGGCAAATTTGGTATCTGATAATAGCTGCTCTATGCTTTCAAGTTGGCATGTTTTGCTGGGTCTTTACATGGTGGAAGAAGAAAAAAAAGGACAAATCCTGTCATCAGTACTAAATCTCCTCATAAAGGCTGCACCTCTTCCTACTATCATAGTGAGCATTAAGCTTCAACATGTGAAAATTTGGGGACACATTCAGATCATAGACCTTAAGGTTTATCCATGTTGTCATGGACAGCAGGACTTTCTTCTTTTTTATGGCTGAACAATATTCTATATATGCATATACCACATTTTCTTTATCCTATATAACCAAAGGTATTCGGGTTGTTTCCCCTTATATGAAGGATGTAATTTTGTCAAACTCATTGAAACGGGAAGTAAAATGGGAGGGGAAGTTGGGGAATTACTGTTCAACCTCTGTAAGGTCTCAGTTACGCAAGATAAACAAGTGCTAGAGATTTTCTGTACAACTTGTGCTTGTAATTAACAATATTATATTGTACCCTTAAAATTTGCTGAGAGAGTAGGTCTTGCATATTTTTATAATAGTTTTGAAAAAGAATGGAATCTGGAGACACTTCAGTGTTGGATTTCACAAGAAAGAGAAATGAAAAATGGAGGGAGTAGAGATTCTAGGATTCGATGGGTTTAAGAGACCAATGGAGCCAGAGGTTAAAATAGGATGAAAATGGGGAGAAGCTGAGGGACTAGGGATAGAAAATTAGGGACAGAGAGAGTCTTTTTTTTCACAGTTTTCTACTGTGAATATAGATTATGAAAATTTAGAAGGTCTCCATTTTTGGCATACACATGTTTTAAAAATCTTTCACTTCTCCAACTTGAACAGAATTATGTGTGTCCCCATCAGTTTCACTCCTCCCTTGTTCAGGGAAGACTACTTCCCTAATAGGTCTGGTTCCTAAATTGTTTTCCTTGTATTTTTTTAAAAAGTATATTTAGAAAACCAGGAGAGGAAAGGACAGGACTGGAAAGGTGGGAGGGAATGGAAAAGCATCCTTCTTTAGGCTCTCCTTTGTGGTGGAGAATCTGAGCAGTAGATAAAGCAGATAGTGAAATCAAAGAGGAAATGTAGGGAAACTCAGATACCTTGTGAAAATTGTTGAGAGTGGTTGAGAGGGAAGGAGGGAGGGAGGAGAGAAAGAGATTGTGTGTGTGTGTGTGAGAGAGAGAGAGAGAGAGAGGATGGGAAAATAGGAAAGAAAAGAAGAATAAAGAGGATTTTGTAGTTTTGCCTTGTATAATTAGCTAGATTTTTTCTAATAGATGAAAGTAATTTGTAATTCACTGGAATATTTTGGTAATGATTTTTGTAACTGAACTATTTCTTTGGTTGTCACATTTAGTTGAGACTGGGTCATATTAAACTTTGAGATTTTTCAGGATACTGAAGTTTTGCCCTTGAATATAACTGAATTGATCCACTGAGGAGCAAGTGTTAGTTATAATAATCCCCCAGTTTACATATACAAACTGAGCTTGCAGCTATTGACTCATTTGTTCCACATCACAATATTAGTAAGTGATAGACCCAGGGGTTAAACTCAAATTTGTTAGATTCTGTTAAAGTTTTCTGCTGCCGAAAACAGAGCTGCTCCAAAAGAGAACTTAGATCAAGGATTAGTCTTCTATGTGCTTGATTCTAGTAGCATTCTGGCCCAGAGTTAGAAACAAAGGGACAATGTCTACAGATGTGCAGCTGGTGATATTTTGACAGATGATGGTGAAAAGAAGAAAATTCTGAGCCAGATTCACTAGGTGTTTAACCATCTGTCATCATATTACCATAACTTAAGCAAATAAATATTTATTCCTTAATGAAAAGAGATAAAATGGTATGGTGCTGCTGATGCCCAAAATGAAGTGAATGGTTCAGGAACAAGGTATGGGTTTACCAACTGTGCTATTGTCAGACAACATAGGAGAACAGGAATAGGAATATTTTACAATACAGAATAGGACGGGATGGTTGGGAGGTGAATGGGAGAAAGTATCATTTATTGCTTTGGCAGCTCAGGACTTGAGGTAGTTTGTCTGAATCTTCTAAATTTTCTATAATGCACTTGCATTACTTTTTGACATTTAAAACTATCTTTAGAATGAAAACAATCGTATGGATTCCACAGGTTAAGTAAGTCTGACTCTTTGTTTACTCAGAGTATGACCTTTAGCAAGTTACCGGTGATCATCTGGGATTCTTGATCTGTGAATGAAGATTTACGATAATGTCACAAATTGAGGTCATGATGAACAATTACCTTTCTTTCTTTTTAGCAGTACCAGGTTTCATGCTTGCACGGCAGGTGCTCTACTGCATGAGCCATACCTTCAGCCCAGTGATTATTTTATCTCAATAATATGTGTGAAAAGGAGCTTGTCAATGAGAAAACATCCTACAAAGGCTAGTTTAATTTATAATGAAAGAAATTTTGCAACTGAACTATTTCATATAGCATGATAAATTTTCTTCATATTTAATAGTTCTTATATTTATCCTAACATCCAATATTCTCCCAAATCAATGCATGATTATTTATTTGTGATGCAAAGTTAAGTGACTTGACTTAGCTCACCTAGGAAGTATTAGTCCCAAGATATAAGCACAGTTCTCATTGACTTCAAAACTTATGCCAAAGATACAGTATTGCCTAGAAATGGAAATAATTGAGTTTCAGTTATACAAAATCTCTCTTGTCTCTGAATCATAACGCATAATGAATGATTCTATAAGGATAGGGCATAAAACTGAAACTTTAAGTGTTCTCAGCTAGAAAAAAGAAGGAGTGTGTGTATGTGTATGTGTGTGCATGTGTTAGGTGTGGGAAAGAAGAAAAAGTATAAAAACTAGTTCTTCCTGAACAGCTGACTAAGGAAAGATGAACAAGAAATAGTCCTTATTTTAGAATTGAGGCTGCAGTTCAGTAGTGCTCTAGGTTTAGGAAGCCTCCACCCCTTGGGTAAACAAGGGAGCCGCTGGCTTGTTAATGCCTGGACTGAACTATGTGCTCACCTGGGCTGTATGGCTAGTAAGGAGGAACATCTTTGAAATAACATTTGTTCCTTTTGACTGTTATTCTGTTATTCTTAGGAGTTGTTTTTTTTCTCCCAGAAAACCACAGCCTTGAGTATTACTCTTCAATAATACCGACTAAGTTGGCAATAGAATTTTCTGGTACAGACTCAATATGAAACAGCTACAAAAACAAAACAAAACAACAAAAAACTTCAGCTTTTGGAGGAAATTGATCTTTAAACATAGTCTTTTCTCCAAAGATAAAGAAAAATGCCCTCTCCTCAGGATGGGAACGTTAGACCTATTTTCCTTCTCCAGTTTGTGTTTAGGAACTTTGGGCCAACCTTTCATTCACCAAATACCCAATGTTACCGGAGTAGAATGCTCAGGGGCATAGCAGCAGGAATGCAGCAGCTTGTCACCTTCCTTCCTCACAGTTCCCTCAAATGTCTCCAGCCCCACCCTCTTTCCCACTTGGCCAGTGTGTACAGAGGCCCAGGCCCAGGCAATTTGGTTACTTTCATGGAGTCGTGGTTGAAGTGATCCACAGCATTTGTTTGGTTAGTGCTCATTGACTGCAGAATGCTCTGTTGGACTCCCCATGGCAAGTGGAAGAGAACAAAGTGAATTTATTAAGCTTCACTAAGGATAGGAAAATAAACCAAAGGCCATTCCTGCACTTAGGGAGCACATAGTCCGTCTATTGAGGAGGTTACAGAGTTCAATGCTGACATGAGGACAGGCAAAGGCCAGTGAGGAAAGGTCATATAGGGACTGTGAAGCTTTGGGAAGCAAAACTGAAGGGACATCCACAATTCAACCCCAGGAAACTAGAATATTCAAAAAGACAACACAAGGCTGGATGTTTAAAGATTTAATAGAAATCCAGACTTTTTTTATTATTACAAAAAAAATCTCCAGATTTTTAATGTTGGAAACTTAATTAAAGTATTGTTGTTAAGCATTATTTGAGTAAATAAAAGATATCTATGGGTTGGACTGGACGCATTCTATGGGAAATTATTAAAATTAGTCCATGTTAACACTACATGGTTTTATCTTTGGGATTATTAACTAATGCACTTAGTACATGCTGAGGGTGATGAGATAAATATAAGAAGGCATATTCCAAGGTTACTATCCTCCTATTGTCCAAAAAGCATTACAATATGAAATGATTTCGTTCATTCTTTCTGAAGAACTTCTGAAGAATTCATTCATTCTGTGTGAGGGAAGACACACAAGGAAAATAATGACCATAAATAAGGGTAGTTCTGGGTATGGTACGAGTCCAGTAAAAGGGCCAGGTGAGGGAGGCCAGTTGAGGCAGAATAATACAGTCACTAGACAAGGTGGCATGCAAGTGGACCCTGTCTGCACATGTTGGTTGGTGAGAGCGAGGCAGAGTCAGGCATATGTGTTCCTGATTAGGGAGACTGAATGCTTTCTAGCCAGGGATTTATAAAAAGTCTGATTTGCTGGGCAACCTGAAATAGTTTAGAGGGACTGACACACTGCACATTAGGTTGGAAGTCTTGAGGGATAAACCTTGAGGGTTAGATTGGTGCCAACATAAAGAGCCTTAAACATTCTGCTAAGGATTTTGCAATTTATTCTGCAGGCAACAGGAAATTTGAAAGTAAGCTTAAACAGAGGATTAGCATTATCAGACCTGAGGTTTAGTGAAACAACTCTGGTGGAAAAAGGACAAGTTTGATGTTTGTTTGGGGGCTCTTTAGTGATTTGAATGACAAGAAGTGAGAGTGTCTGAATTATAGCAACGGCAACAGAAACAGAGAAGAGGAATTTAAGCAATATTTAGGAGGTAGCCTCAGTGAGACTTTGTAGGAGAGGTGAGGGAGAATGAGTTGTCCAGAGACACTCCAGCTTGGCAAACTGTGTTGTTTGTGTCTCTGAAGAAGGAAAGGAATGTAGAGCATAGAGATTTTGTTTTCAGTTTTGGACACGTTGGGGTGGACAACCCAATGATCAGAGATGGAATAGAAGAGCTCTCCATTTTGGGAGAGAACTCCAGGAAGATGTAGATTGTGATTCCTTTGTCATGTTTTTTTAAAGGCAAAGAAATGAACACATGTGATGACTTAGAGGATGGAGGACTGAACTCTGGTGACTGTGTCGACTGTCGACTGGGAATAGGTGATACAAACGTAGGTAACTGAAAAGGAGCAGCCAGAGAAGTAGCAGGAAAACCAGGAGGGAATGAAATTCTGCAAATTGTGACAGAGAGAATCTTAAGAAGGAAGAAATGGTATCCAGAGCCAAATACTGTTGAAAGGCTAATATGTAGAGATTGATAAATATTTGTCTGTTGGATTTAGCTACAGGATGGTCATAGTTGATCTTGGCAATGGTCACCTGAGCGATGGTGAGAAAGGAAGCTGGCTTGATATTGAGAAAAGGGAATAGAGGTGAGAAAGTAGAAATGGTGAGCATCAGACACCTTCTCAAAAAGTAGTTTGTGAAGGAAGTAAGAGATAAAGGTTGACAAGGAAAGGACTATATGTAGTAAGGAGGATCTTTAGGGAAATGCTGAAAGAGGCTTAGAAATGCTTGTGTGTTGATGGAAAAGACCCATGAGGGACAGTGTGGCTTAGCTGCTGGTAAGAGAAGGATGACCAACAGCATTTGTGGCCAGATGGCCTTGTCACATGTTTCATGTGTGTTCTGTTGTCCCCTGCTGCTTCAATTATCACACTTTGTGCTTTTCTCTCAGCCCTGGCTTCTTGCTTTCTTTGTTCCTTATGACATGCTTGATGGCGTTTTTAGATGATGTCTCTACTTGTGGCGATACCTAACATGGCCTACAAAGGCCAGAGGCAGGCAGACACCACTCACACCTTCATTGCAAGGACTGCTACTTACAAACCCAGAGTAAAAAGGATCTATGTAAAGTTAATTTCTGTATCCCATAAAAAGATGATATTAATTTTTTTTGTTTTTTTTCACAGGCATAAAATCAATAAATGCAATGGGAGTATTGGTTATAGGCCATTAAGAACTGGAGATGGTAGCCGTAAATGTTGTGCCTGTTGGTTACCATTATGACTTTAAAGAAATTGTAACTTGAAATACAATTTTTTCCATTCTCCTGTGTGACCAGTGTTCTCTAAAGGAAGAAGAAGGCAGAAAACTTAATTACTTATCAGGGATTAAGATCTGATTCATCAGCTTCCATTACAATTTTTTTTTTTTTTTTTTACAGCTGGCATTCATATAGTTCCAACAGCTCTGTTTGGGTTGACTTTACGCTAAAATGGTTAAACTGCTATAAATGCCAGAACTCACCATAGTCTCATTTCCTAGCCTAACTCAGAGTGGACATGGAAATCATCCTGAAGTTTTCATCAAAGTGTGGACCCCAGAGATGAAGAGGGCATCCACCTGAGGCCTGAGTCGGTTGAGGATGCCCGTGCATGGGGCAGAGCTGACCGAGCGTAGAGTCAGGGTGAGGAGACCATCCACTTAGATGAGAAAGTGGCAGCTATTGGCAGTCAGAACTCAAAAGAATTAAGGTCATGAAAAATGAGGAATTAAAGTCATGAAAAGTCAGAGAAGCTTACACTGAAGGAGTCTTAAGAAACTTGATAATTAATTACAATATGTGATTCCTCTGGGATAAAGAATATTATTAGGATGCTTAGTGAAAGTGCCTGAAATCTGAAGGTTGTTTGTGGAAATATTAGAATTGGAAGAGGCTTAGAAATGCTTGTGCGCTAATGGGAAAGACCTATGAGAAATGGGTGGTACTGAGGAAAGAAGGGTAGCTGACAGCATGGGCCATACTTCTCGCAGCTGCACTGCAGCTGTTAGGAGAAGGTCCTTGTTTGTAGGAGTTCACACTTGGGAGGTTGAAGCTTCATGCTTGCATTCAAATCTTAAATGGTTACACTTTTTTGTAAATTTGTGTTTATTCCAAATTGCCTCCCTCAGCCTCCAGTGTTGGTATTACAGTGTGCACAACCATGCCTATCATGTTTTAAAGAAATACATGACTGTGTTTCACCTCCAGAGTTTTCAGGGAAGTCCGTGAGACTCCTGGGAGTTCTCTCATTGTTTCTGGGAGAGTTTGATGCAGGTGTGGAGTACAGAGTCCAAAATTTGAGTAACAGTGGAACGAATAATATAAATAAAAAGGAAGTTGTCAATTAGAGATGATGTATAGCTCAAATCCATTTAAATCCAACCATAGGATCAAGAGGCATGAAAACCCAGCCTTTTCCTTAGAGCCTTCTTACTCAGCAGACCTGTAGGGTGGGCTGCTAATTGAGGATTCTCCTTGTGGCATGAATACACTCATTTTTTCAGATGAGGAAACTGGAGCCCCAAGCATACATGTTTCAGAGTATGGTCCTCTTGACACCTAAATCCAGGGCGCTTTTCTCTAGGGCAGATTTGTCTCTTCCTCATCTCTCTTCTCTTTGATTGCTAATGATCCCTAAATCTTCTATCCTTTATTTTTCCCTCTGTGAAGTTTTTTTTCCCCCCTGTCAATGGCTTCCCAGATTTGGCAGCCTCCCTGCTGCCTGGGGATCTCTATTTGGGGCTGGAAGTGTGGGTGGTGGCATAACCATGCTGTGCTTGGATTAACTCTTCAAATGTCCTTCCTGGTCTCGGTCTCATTTCAAGTCAGCTCAGCAGGCTCTTTGGCCTCAAGTGCTTTCAAGCATAGGAAAGAAACAGCCTGAATTTCAAAGTGGGCTTTGCCTGGTGCCATGAGTTCTGATCATTTATTGGTATTTTAATAGTTGCAAATTAATGTCAAATATACATGGAAGCCAGAACTAGCTGGAGGTGTGGGAACAGCCTGCTCTCACCCTTGTTTCCTGGAAATTTAGAACATTTACCAGTTTCAGTGCTCAGAACACTAGGGTCAATTGGGGGGTTATGGTTATTTTCAAAGTTTTAAACAGACTAAGCCTGTTCTGGGTCTTTTTCCTGATCAAACCAGTGCAATTTTATTTATGCCCTGTATGTTTTATAAATACTTCTTTTTAAATTCATTTCTCCACCCCATAATCTTTTTTAAAAGCAGTTTTGTTGAGACATAATTCACATGTAATAAATGCACCTTTTAAAGTGTATGTTCCATGAGATTTTACAAATGTAAGCACTCATGTAACCATCATCCCAATTAAGATATGGAATAATTCCATTACCCAGAAAGTTCCCTCCTGGCGTTTTGTAGTCAGTCCCTCCCTATCCAGGGACACTCACAGATAAGATTGCTATCATTATTGCTTATGTCTGTTTTAGAAGTATAAATAAATCACACAGCATATACTCTTTTGTGTCTGGGCCCTTTTGTGTATCATAGGGTTTTTGAGATCCATCCATGTTTTTCTATGTGGCAATAGTTCATTATTATCTTCTTTTATTTTAGAATAACCATTTAATTATAAGTTGACATAACTTATTTATATTTCTAACTTTTTACTTTGAAATAACTTAGGCTTCCAAAAAAGTTGCAAAATATTCCAAAATGTTCTTAGATAACCTGTACCCAGCTTTCTCTTATAGTATGAGCTTACATAACCAGAGTGAAATTATTCAAACTAAGAATTAAGCATTGATAAAACAGCATTGACTACACTTTGCTTACATTCTCCCATTTTTTCTATTAATGTTTTATTTTATTCTTATGGGGTCTAAGCCAGGTTACTCTATTATAGTTATGATTCCTGGCTCTCTTCCAATCTTTCCTCATCTTTTGTGACTTTGACATTTTTGTAGAGTAACTATGAAGTATTTTGCAAAATGCCTCTCCACTTGGTCTTTCATGATGCTTTCTCCTGACTGGATCAAGGTTATATGTTGAGGGAAAAATATCACAGAGGTGGTGTGATGTGACATATTGAGGGTGCGTGATGTCCATATGGCTTATTATTCATTATGCTAATTTTAATCAGTTGTTTATATGGTATCTGACAGATTTCTTCATAGTAAATTTTAATTTTTTCCATTTTCACATTCTATTTTAGTAGTAAGTCATTAGTAGCAGCCTACACTCAATGTAAGGAAAAGTAAACCAGACTTCAGGACACAGGAGTGTTAAAAAACTTTGGACATATGTTAAAAGTACTACTGTAGTTAATAAATACACCGAGAGAGATGACGTGCGGCTAAACTAATAGGCCCAGGCCTCTCTGTAAAAGTCCTCCCACTAATTCTAGCATTTGCCAATACATTTTACCTGCAGCAATAATTACTTCAGTGTTCTAATGCTTACTTTTTATTGTTCCTCATTTGCTCTTCATTTATTAACTAGAATTCTTCCGTAAGAAAGAGCTGTCATTCTCCCCCTTATTAGTTATTTATTTATATAAATATTGACTCATGGTCATTTATATTTTTATTCTTTGGGCTCAACCCAAACTATTGTTATTTATTGGGTCTCCTGCTTTGAACATTAGGAACTCTTTCAGGTGACTCCTGTCATTTTATTTTTAAATATTTTATCACTTTTATTTTATTTTAGCATCACAATGTGCTCCAGGCTGAAGTTGTACAAATTATTTTTTCGTTGTATGAGTCCTAGAATCGAACCTTTCTCCAAGGAATCCTAGTTTCTTGTATGAGAGAATGGTATCTCAAAACCAAAATCTGTTCACCAAATGTGTTTGTTGCTACTTGGGGTGTAACTGCCACTAGGCTCTATCAGACTATGTATGTATCTATATCTATCATCTATCTATCTATCTATATTGATATATCTATATCATCTATGTTTTAGTAGACTTATAAATATATACGTAATATATAGCAAGTCTCCTAAGACATGTATACATATATATGTGCACAGTTATATGCTCATTTATTTCTGATCTATCTATATAATCTGCATGAATACACAGATGGACCTACAGATAGATATATACGTTCTAACACACATACAAACATACATGATTAAACAAGAGGTCATACTGATATCTCTGATTCCAATACAATAACGGCACAATGTTCATTCCAACATCACCCATTGTTTATGTGTAACTTCTTTTACTGACAGAAGTGTGATTCTCATTATTGATAATTTACTTACTAAATTGTTCAACCTTAGTATACATTCTCAAAGTAGTTTTAGAAGAGTAACCCAGAAAAACCCCAAATTTCCCATCTATAACAATTTTTTCCTTACGGTTTTTGTCTTTAATCTTATATACATTGTCAAAAATATCTTTTTTAACAAAGATATTTAGATAGCTCATTTCTTCCTACCTTTTCTGCTTGGTTTATGTATTCATTTGTAATAAAAATTATTTTCAGTCATTAGAATCTGCTTTCTATCTTCATTTCTCCTACAGTCCTGGTTGACTTTTGAAAATTTCTATTTAGTAAAATTCATTCTTTATGGGATATAGTCATATTGGTTTTGAAAAAAAAAGCATTAGAGTCATGTGTTCATTATTTTTTAGTAGTAGTCAATTGAATAAATGCAGTATAATTTATTTATTTTTCCCACTTTTATTAGGATATATTCATTGTATAGAAGGGATTCATTGTACATTAGTTAGATCTCCTTCACCACCTCCCCCCCTGCACAACCCACTCTCTGCCCCAATTAAAGCAATTGAAAGAGGTTTCATTGTTCTATTTCATATTTGTATATGAATTATGTTTTGACTTGTTTCTGGACATTAGAATTTTTTCCACGTTAGGCCATCATTGACAAAGCTGCTGTACACATTCTTGTATAAGTCTTTTTGTGGACACATGCTTTCATTTTTCTTGAGTAAATATCCAGAAGTGGGATTGCTAGGTCATAAGGTAGGTATATGCTTATTTTTAAAATATCCAGTAAAATATTTTCCAATGTTAGCCATATTTTAGACAACAATTTCCCACTGTCATTCGTGATAAATGGGCATTTTAGTGGCTTTACATTCTCATCAACATTTGGTATTACAGGTTTTAAAAATCACCCATTCCAGTGTAGCTTTAATTTCCATTTCCTGATAACTAATGGAGTTGAGCTTGTTTTCACTGCCTATTGATCAATACCCTTAATCACTCTCTTGCCATGTAAGGTAACATGTTCATAGCTTGTAAAGATAGGGCAGAAACATCTTTGAGGGGTCATTCTTTTGCCTACACATATAGTGTAGAGGTATTACAGTTAGCCATTTGCTTGTTAAAAGACATCTGGGTTGTTTCCAGTTTGAAGCTATTGTGAATAAAGCTATGAACATCCATGCACAGGTGTTTATGTGAAGTTTTCATTTCTTTGGAATAAATGAGCAAGATTGAAATTATAGGTTGTATGGCAGTGCATGTTTAGTTTTTAAGTTAACTTGCAAATTATTTTCCAGGGTGGCTGTAATATTTTACCTTCCCACTAGCAATATATGAGTGATTTAGTTTTTCCATATCTTCTCTAAGATAGGAGGTTTTCACTTGTTTTTATAAGTCATTCTGATAAGTGTAAAGTAATATTCCATTGGGGTTTTAATTTACATTTCCCTAATGCTGTTGAGCATTTTTTTCATGTACTTATTTGCTATCACATATTCTCTTTGATGAAATGTCTCTTCTTCTGCTTATTTTCCAATTGAATTATTTTTCTTTTACTTTTAAGTTTTGAAAGTTCTTTATATATTCTAAATATTAGTAAATAATTCTTTGTCAGATTAGTGATTTGCAAATATTTTATCCTATATGCTACCTTGCCTTTCTACCTCTTCTAAAATCTTTAATAGAGCAAATGTATAACAATTTAACAATATCCAGAATACCAGTTTTTCCTTTTATGGGTCATCCTATTGGTGTCAAGTCTAAGATAATGAAAAATTTTCATGTCTTTTTTCTAAAAGTTTTATAGTTTTTTCATTTACATATATTTGTGATACATTTTGAGTTAATTTTTGTATAAGGTATGAGGTTTAGTTCAATTTTTATTCTTTTGCTTATTAATGTCCACTTGGTCTAACACCATTTGTTGAAAAGGCTATCTTTCCAAAGGCTTTTGCAGCTTTGTAAAAAATCAGTTGGTATACTTATGTGGATATATTTCTGGTGTCTGTATTCTGTTCCAGTGATCTATGTGTATCTATTCCTCTCCAAGTACAATGCAGTTTTGAATACTAGAGCTGTGTAATAATTAATCCTGTTTTTCAAGACTGTCTTAGAGATTTTATTTCCTGTCTTTCTATATAAACTTTAGAGTAATGTTATTTACATCCTCAAAAAATCTTGTTAGGATTTTGATAGCAATTACATTAAATCTTTATACCAGTTTGGGGAGAATTATCATCCTTACTATATCAAGTTTTTCAATTCATGAGCATGTCTTTGCATTTATTTAGATATTCTTGGATTTCTCTCGTGTTTTATAGTTTCTAGCATAGAGTTTCTGTGCTTAAATATACACCTTAGTTTTTCTTTTCTCTTGAGCAATGCAAAGTGTTATATTTTTAGTTTTAATTTCTTTGTGCTCATTGGTAGCACTGAGACATGCAATCACTTTTTGTATGAGAATGTTCTATCCTGAAACTTTGCTGAACTCATTATTAGTTCAAGGAAGTTTTTAGAGAGTCTTTGGAATTGGTCTAATTTTTATTTGAATATTTAGTAGACTTACCCAGTGAAGCCACAAGGTCCTGGGATTTTCTTTGTGGGTACTTTTTTTTTCTTTTTAGTAATTCAATATCTGCTTTATTTTATCTGTTTAGATTTTCTACTTTTTCCTGAATCAGGCCAGCAATTTGTGCCTTTCTAATTCGTTAACATATCTGTTTATAGTATTTCCTTACATCTATTCTTTTTCATTGTTTCTACTCCAATCTTTATTTTCTCCCCTTCTACTTGATTTGGATGTTGTTTGAACTTCTTTTTCTGTTGTCTTAAGGTGGAAACTTGGGGTATTTACTAAAGAGTTTTCTTTTGCTTTTAATGTAGGCCTCTACAGTTGTAAATTTGTATCCGTTAAATTTTAATATGCCATGTCTTCATTTCTATCTGTCTCAAAGTTCTTTCTGATTTCTCTTGTGACTTCTTTGATTTGTTGGACATTAAGAAATGTATTGTTTAATTTTCATCTATTTGGTAATTTCCCAAATTTCTATTATTGGTTTTTAATTTCCTTTTGTTGTGGTTAGAGAGTACTTTGTATGATTTTAATACTTTTGAACTTATGGTCTAATAAATTAGTGGAGGATGTTCCATGGGTATGGGAGAAGACTGTTTATTCTGCTATTGTTGGATAAGATGTTTTATAGATCTCTTTTAGGTTTAGTTGATTTATAGAGATGTTCAAGACTTCTAGTTTCTTGTTGATCTTATACCTAGTTGACCTGACCATGATTAATGTGAGGTAGTGAAGTTTCCAATTGTTAATGTTAAATTGTTTATTTCTTTCTTCTGTTTAATCAATTGTTACTTCTATTACTTGTGTTTTGAGTCTCTGTGGTTAGGTGCTCATGTTTGTAATTGTTATAACTTTTTAGTAAATATACTCTTCTATTATAAAAGATCCCTCTTTATTTCTAGTAATATATTTGTTTTCAGATCTTTTTAATAATAGTATAGAGGCTCTAGTTTTCTTGTGGTTCCTATTTTTGTATTTTTCTCCGTCATTTTACTTTAAACCAATTTGTATATTTGAATCTAAACTGTTTCTCCTGTAGACAGAATACTGTTGGATCTCTTTTAAAAAAAAAATCCAGTCTGAAAGCCTCTGCTTTTTGATTGTTTACTACTCAAATTTAATGGTTTTTTATTGAACTAGTTAGATTTATGCCTGCAATTTAACTTTCTTTATCTCATGACTTTCTTGTTCCTTTATTCTTCAGTTACTGCTTTCTTTTGTATTGAATGACTATATTTCCAGTATTACATTTTAATTCTTTTAGTGCTTTTTCATTATTTGTTCTTTAAGTTATTTTCTTGGTTGTTTCTTTAAGGCTTCTCATATACCTCTTATCAGAAGATATTTCTGATTTATACTGATTTAATTATAATGACATATAGATCTAGTTGTTCTTTCCTCTGTTTTTGCTATTATTAATATTCAATCTATATGCCCAAGATACATTGTTATGATTACTTTGTATAAAGTACTGAAGAAATAGAAAGGAAATAAATTCTGTTTATAGATTTATTTATATCAATTTTATTTATAATTTTTGATTCTTTTGTTCTTGTGGATTCATGCTTTTGTCTACTGTTTTTCCCTTTCTTCAATATTCCTTTGGTGTAGCTTCTTTCTTTTATCCTGTTATTGTCAAATATATTACATTTCTTTAAGTTATAGGCCATATGGATATTCTGATCAGTGTCTAACCTGACATATAAATAAACATATGTAAATGGCATATATATGAGTTAAAAGAAGATAGGAAAATAAAAATACAATCATATTATCTTTGATAATTAAATATTACCTTTTTTGGTATTGTTTTACTGGGCTGGGCAGGTTCAAATTACTGTCTCATTTACTTTTAGCTTCAAAAACTTTCATTAGGATTCTTTTTTTTTTATTATTATTCATTTATTCACATGTGCATACATCGTTTGGGTCATTTCTTCCCCCTGCACCTGCCTCTTATTAGGATTCTTGATACATTAATTCTACTAGCACAAAGTCTCTCAATTTTTATTGCTTTGGAAATGTCTTTATTTTGGCTTCATTTCAATAAAATTTCACTGGCTATAAGATTTTTGGTAAGCCTATCTTAAAAAGTCTCCTTTAGCAGAGACTAAGATTTTCAATGCAATAACAAGGGTAGACAAGTTAACAGAAAGTTCTGGGAAAGAGATAGTCAAAAACAGCCCTGGTGTTATCAAGAGTACTTGATCTTTTTTCTAACTTTTATGGTGAAATCTTAGATCAATAATTTTGTACATTTCTCCTGTTCTAGTTATGAATGTTACATGACAAGGTACCTCTGAAACTTAGTGAAATAAAGCAATTGTTTATTATGTCATTGATTCTGTTAGGAGGCCTCAGCTAGTGAGCTCTGAAATGGATTTTCTTATGAGATTGCAGTGAGACACCAGCTAGGCTACAGTTGTTTGAAGCCTTGACTGGGGTGGGAAGGTCCATTTCCAACGTGTTAATTTCAATGGCTGCCAGTTAATACTGGCTTTTGGTAAAAAGCACCAGTTTCTCTGTATGTGTGACTTTCTGATTGATTACTTGAGGGACCCCATAAGCATATTACTGGTTTTGCCAAGAGTAAATAGTCCAAGAGACCAAAGAAGAAGATACTTTTATGAACTAGCTTTGGAAGTCCCTCATTATTACATCTACTATTTGTTGATCACACAGACCTTTGCTTACTCAGAACTATCCCCATGTGAAACTATTCTTAGATGGAAAACATTATCTTTGATTTTGGAGATACTCCATTTTCAAATCTTGTTCATCAGCCCAAAAGGTTGTCAAAAGTTGGGCTATTTTATTCTCAAGATGATGTGTGCAATCTCTGTGTCACATCTTTAAATGAAAGCATGTACACTGCCTCTTCTTCCATTCTTACTGGTTGGGAATTACTGACTACCAGGAGCAGCTCTTTGACATCCAGAATGAAAGTCAGGTTTAAGGCTTGTAGCGCTTTATCCCTGAATCTGCTTGAGGAGCAGAGCTGCCCCACCACTTTGCATAACCTATTTACGCACTAGTTTTTGTTAATAAAGTTTCATCTTCCTGAAGTCAGTATAATTTGGGATCTCTTTGGTACAGCACCTTAGACTGCACTTTTTGTTATAGAAGGTATTACATATATGACACATCTCGCTTGGCATAGTGTGCTTTCTCTTATCTAGCGATTCCTGTCTTCAATTAAAGTCTGATTAGTGCTGGGAAGCTCTTAGGCATCATATATTCACATACTGCTCTTTCTCCACTCTTTCTGCCTTGTGGGAATTCTAATTAGACACATGTTGGATATTTTAATTCTACATTTTGCTTTTCTTACCCTCTCTTCCAGATTTTCAATATTAGTTTCTGAATTTAGTATGTTCTTCCTGAGCACTATCTTTTAGTTCACTTCTGTTTTGTCTACTATACTCCTTAATCAATGTATTGAGTCCCACATTTAAGCGATCATTATTTTATTCCTAAAAGTTTTCTTTATATTTTTTCAAAACTGCTCACTATTTTTTCTTTGCTTAATTTTTATTTCAGTTTTAATTTACTTAGTTTATATCTAGTTATTTTATATTCTATGCCTCAGGGGTCTAAATTGTTTGTTGCTTCAAATAACTTTCTTTCATCGTGGCTTATCTTGTGTGTTTGGTGACCTTTGATATGAGCTCATGCATAGTTGCTTTTAACTTGTGGGTAGTTTTGTGGTGCAAGCTAGCATACTTTCTTCCAGAGAAGATGGGCATTTGCTTCTAACTTGGGACCACTGTCCTTTCAGCCTCAGCCTTTCCCTTTCCTTACTTGTCCTTCAACCAGTAAGATATTTTACTTAATTTTTTTTCATTTTTAAAAAAGAAGAACTTGGGGAGATTTCCTCCTCCTCACCTCCTATTTAGAAAGTGCATTTTTATGCAGGACTGACTGTTCTGCACAGATAAGCCTTTAATAGAGAAATTCATACTTTGTCCTTTTCAGTTTCTTTGGATGTATTATTCTAGAATGTCTTTTCCCTCCTCTAAGCCTGGCCAACTCCCATGGACTAAACCCAGTTGTTTCTAAATTACTCCTTTGCCACCAGGTTCATAATAGAAGAATGCCCTATGCATTGTTGTATTGTGTTAATTACCTCTTAAAATGAAGAACTTATTTATTTCTTTCACCTTTAAAGTCTGAACAGACTAATGGTGGATTCAGACTACCAATCTTACTTTTCCTGTAACTTTACACTCCAGAGTAGGGCACCTAACAGATGTTTGTGGAAAATTTTCTAGTTTTTAAATTTTATTGGTTGTAGAGTTGGAGATAATGTTTGTTAAATGAACAATTTACTAGAGTGAGAGGAAAAACAGGAAGTTCAATTTCTTCTTTGGAAATATCCCCAATATGAAAATTATGGACAGATTTTTGAGTGGTATGAAGAACGGAGATAAGGAATAGGAACTCTGTATTCTGTTTTGAGAAATCAGAATGGCAAGATAAATGTAGACATAAAGAGCTTTTTGTTTTCAAAACTAGTTTTTGCCCTAAAATAAATCACTTGAACTTGTACAAAGAAATATATGTAACTATGGTGCTCCCTAGTGGCCATTCTCTGCCAGAGCGAAGAACAGAACTAAGGTGGTATTCATTCAATAAATAGGTATTTTGAGTATTCTGGAATGCAGACCATAGCTGGGCATAGTGGTCCATGTGTGTAATCTCAGCACTTGGGAGGCCAATGCAGGAGGCTTGTCAGTTCAAAGCTAGCCTGGGATACTCAATGAGATCCTGTCTCAAAAAGCAAACCAAACAAGCAAAATGAAAACTGTAGTGTTTTGGAAGTCATTGTTGCCTATTGCAGACATCCAGGTAAGATTCTATTTCCCTAGAGAACATTCTAATTGCTTATAAAAGTACACAATATTGTCTGAAGAAATAAAACTTGCTTTTCACGTGAAAACATGCATACTAAAATCTTTTTTTTCCTATTGTCATATTGACATCTGCTATCTGATAGTAAGAAAGCTGATTTATTCATTCTGAATTCGCAAGAACTCAGAATGTTACTATTATTCATTGAGATAAATTCAATAATAAGAGTTTGCACAAAATTTAAATGGAGGACAGAAGGCAGGTGGAGGATGTGGTAAAGAAGAATTGATCCTGATTGATGCTTTGAAGGGTGGTTGTGAATCTGTTAGGTAGAGCAGTAAGAGAAGGAATTCCAGGTAGACAAAGTGCATGGTGCAAAAGCTTGGTGAGAAAAAGACATGGACAACTCAGCAACTTTTAAAATGTGTAGTGTATCTCTTGTGGTAAGTGGCCTGAGTATAGGCTACATATGCAACTTTGGAGGAAAATATTAGAAAGACATGAGTACAGTGCCAGATAATACAACAGCATGGGTGTCCTACCAAGGAGTTGTGTTTGTGTGTTAGAAGTGGGGGATCACAGATAGAGTTTTAATCTGGAAAGTGATTATATTTTGGTTTTAGTGAGTGATTCCTAAACCTAGCATGGGGGAAGAACTGGGGGTGGCATTAGTAATACAAGCTATTGTAATAAACCAGAAAGAAAGCATGAGAAGCCCACCCAAAATATTGTAACAGAGATGGAGAACAGGAGAGAAATTCCAGAGAGACTTTGTGACTTGGTAACTAACAGTAAGACAGCAGTGAAGCCAGGACAGTTTCAATCAACTGATTTCTAGTAAAAAATAAACCTGTTAAAGAAGGTGGAAGAGGAGGAGGAGAATTAAGGAGTGTATAGATGAGAGAATAGTAGTCTGTCCCAGGCACAGTACATAGTTTTAAGAGGGTTAGAGGTAACAAGATGTATGTAAATTTACAAAATTGTCATCTTCTCATTTATTCTTTGCTTTCTTTATAGTGACCTCTAGTGGTCTTTTTCTGCCAGAGTGAAGAACAGGTCACCCTCACTTATCTGATCTCTTTTACTTCTCTTCACTCTCTGCTTCTCTGTGTTTGTATCCATGTTGCTAATCTTCATGTTTTAATTGATGAACTTGGGCCATTTACATTTAAGGTGATTACTGAAATATTAATGTTTACATCTTTCATTTTGCTTCCTGTTTCCTCTCTCTGTTTCTTTCTCCTTGATTTATTAATAGTGCTTTTTGGTGCATTTTTTCTTATTTGTTTATATTAATTATACAAAGTAAGTAGTTTGATTGTGATATGCCCATACACATTGTGTATTTTCCTGTACTTTTCTTAGTGGCTGCTCAGGGTATTGCTCTATACACATGTGGCTTGTTATAGTCAATGTATCTGCACTTTTAAATTCAAGTAAAATGTGGAATCCTTACTTCTATTTAGGTCTTTTTCTCTTCCCCATTTAAAAACATCAACCTTGAGTATTAGATGGTGTTATAATTTCTGTCTCAATGATTAAACATGATTAACAAAACTCAAATATCACATGTACTCACATTTCTTTCTTATTCTCCCTCTTTTAACTGACCAAAGTGTTAATTTTTACCAATGGATTAATTTATAGTTATGTTTTAATAAAAAAGGCTCATAAAGATTGATTAGAATATGTCTGCAGTAACAAACACTCTCATAGGATTGAACATTTCTCTTAAATTAGATCAAGGGTTCTCAGTGTCCTGTAAAATGCAAAGGGTTGAAATAGATACTCTTCAAGTTACTTCCAAATGTAACCCTCTCTTGACATAGTCGCCAGACATATTTTTTGAACAAAACAAAGTATAACTCTGGGGAAGTATTTATATTAATTTTATTGGTTTTTCAAGCTGTGATTTCCTCCAAAGTTTGAGTAAGGAGTTGTTAATCTCTTTATTTGAGGAAAAATCTATCCCAATTGGGAAATTTTCCCCTAACAAATTATTCTCTAATACGACCAGTTTAGTCCTAACCAGTTGAGTCCAAACTCAAAGTTAAAGCTGAGAATTAGTAAGCACGTAAAATCCATGTCTCCACATCTCTCCTTTATTCGTGATCTTTCTCTTCCCTTCCTTTTTTGGGGTGAGAGTATAAAAAAGAGCTGATCTGTCATTGCAAATCTCTGCAATTCAATGAGAAAATTCAAAGAGTTGACTCTTCCCACCTCTGCATCACTGCAATTTCAAAAGAAACCTAAATTCACACAGAGTATCTCCTTTCTAATTTTATTTTATAATTATCTTTGTATCTCAACCATTTTTGGTAGAATCAAGGATTCTCCTTCTTTCTCTTGATGGGTGTCAAGAGTCTTAACCATCAGCCAGTATAACCTATCAAGTAGGCAGCATTTCCCAATTGTTTCTATTTCCAAATTCTGTGATGATTGCTTCCAACAGGGAGCCTCACAGCTTTATGAGGCACATGGGAACAAAAGCAGTTCATGAATGTACTATATGTCTCAGCATCATTCACTTTGTAGTGGTTAATTCAACGTTATGCAAAATTTGCCTCAATTTTTTTTTAAAGAAACACATGACTTTTCCGTTGTAATCCACTTAATGAGGAAAAATTGTGGAAAGTGCACTTAGAGGACATGCAAAGCTCCTGCTCAGAAATTGCACATAAAATTTACATTCACTTTTCGTTGACCAAGGAAAGCTACATGACCATACCTGACTTCAATAGGGTGGGAATAAGTAATAGGATGAAGAAGTGAATATTTTCAACAACTCTCTTCAGCATGTGGACTCTAACCAGAAGGAGTTATTGAAAAGTGCAAAAGACAGATATTAAACATATAATAAAGATATTCTAATTTATGATTACTTCTATAAAATAAATGAATGGTATGTATCAGGTAGGATTCTAGAATGGCCAGCCCAAATTTTCTGAGGAGTTAGTAATTAAGCCACAGGATTAATTACTATGTTAGGGATCAGCCATGTGATGTTAGGAAGGAATATCCTTTTGTAACTGGGAGAACATTGGCATAACTGGGGTTAAGTGACTCAAGGAGAGCAATCTGAGAAGAGGAAGGAGGCTGGTAAATACAGGACTTTACAAGCTGTATGTATAAGTTAGGTCAGGCTAAACTTCTGTAACAAATGAAGCTCAATATTAAGACTCAAACTCAAAGGCATTTTATTTCTCATTCAAGTTAATATTCCAGGTTATCAAAGTATTTCATATGAATGTTTTAAAATAGAATAATGAAACCCAGTAAAATTGTTCAAAAAGAGGGGGATGGGTCTAAGAGAGTTATAGATGAGATGGGGATAAATTTCATCAAAGTACGTTTTATATATATATATATATATATATATATATATATATATATATATATGTATGTAGAT